>NW_012117977.1:1092952-1099178 GCF_000951035.1 Colobus angolensis palliatus | reverse complement strand
AAAAAAAAAAAAAAAAAAAAAACCTTTAAAAACAAGTCTTAGAACTGAACATCATGTTTTCAGTTTACGATTTCCCTTAGGAGATTATTTTTCCTCAAGTGGAAATCTGTTACAGCAAAAAGGGTAAAGACATAAGGACATCTTATTTACATGAATACCACATGTAGTTCTGGACACGAATTAAGGCTGAAAAGTCAAAATGTGTTTTTTTCTCAAGAAACACAAGGCACAAAAAAATGACAAACCTACAAAATACAGGCATTCTACTTCAAGCTGGGTTAAACAGTGAGGGGTAGGGGACAGAGAGGAAGACAAAACTATTTACGATTTTTTGTTTTAAAAAGGATATTCTCTGAATTGATGAATCTGTGCTTTGATGTGATCTTCACAGATCTGTCTCAGCTGTTTGTACAAGTTTGCAGAAATCTTGTAAGAACAGAGATTTTCTACAGCCTGCAAGGTTAAACACATACTTTCTTAAGGAGAGGATGAAGGATTTCTCAACTATTTACATCAGATTCTTATTAATTTGATATTTCTACCACATCAGCTTATTAAAAAGGGTTATTCATCCACTTAAGACACAAGGTAAAACAACAAAATATATCAATGTGGGTGGCAAACTTTCTCATAACCAATGCATTGTATCAAAAAAGAACAAATTACAGGTTGAGCATCTTTAACGTTCTTGGGTTCTCCTGAACAGAACAAAGCAGAAATTATTGCTAGCAGTATGATAATGAGTATGATATAATACCAAGGAATTTTCTCCAACATTTCAGCTTAATAATAGTTAAATATAGATTTTAAAATTTGTGGCCAGGCACAGTGGCTCACGCCTATAACCCCAGCAGTTTGGGGGGCTGAGGCGGGCAGATCACTTGAGGTCAGGAGTTCAAAATCAGCCTGGCCAACATAGCGAAACCCCATCTCCGCTAAAAATACAAAAATTAGCCGGGCATGGTGGCGCACTCCTCTAATCCCAGCTACTCAGGAGGCTGAGGCAGGAGAACCGCTTGAACCCAGGAGGTGGAGGGTGCAGCGAGCCGAGATCGCACCACTGCACTCCAGCCTGGGCGACAGAGAGAGACTCCATCTCAAAAAGGAATAAAAAATAAAATAAATAAAATTTGTACAACTGAATTAACACCAATTACAAAAGAAATGACTGCATTTTTACTTCACTGTAGTAACTGGTCTTCTTTTATACTCAGATTCCAGAAGGATGCCCTTCAGATTTCAGTAAGTTTCCTGTTAATGTGTATATAAAAGACTTTCAAATGTAAAACAACAGGCATGGTAAAACTCTTTGGGAAAACTCTGATATAATCTATAATTCCGAGTGGTAATGACTTAAATATAACACCAAGATTCCTTTCTCACCGCAACAGAAGAAAAAAATTCCATTAAAATGGACTCTAGGGGGGCATCCAAGTTCTGTGGGTTGGAGTGGAATTTTAAAAATACGTAGTTAGAAGTCACATTCCCAATATGCAGGTCCAGTAAATAAATTAGCAAATGAAAAGAAAGCTTGGCAGAGCGTGGTGGCTCATGCCTGTAATCCCAGCACTTTGGGAGGCCAAGGCAGGAGGATCGATTGAGCCCAGGAGGTCAAGACCAGCCTGGGCACAATAGTAAGACCTCCTCCCCTCTCTATTTTAATATAAAAAGTTAAAAAAATTAAAATGAAAAAGAAAAATGGTTAACTTCATAATGGTTTGTGCCATTCAGCATGATAGAGGCAAAAACAAACTTATCAAAACTGGTTTACATAAATATACATTATAAATACCTCATATATGTAGTAGCCATATTATGTACATAGTTACAGTTCAGAATACTGGATATGGCCTGTGATATATCAAAAGCATTGCATAAATTAAGTCAAATTTAAATGAGGCTCTAATAAATATTTGATTTTCAGGATGAAATAACAGTATAACTGCCTTAAATTTCTAAATATATAAATTTTTATACCAAAGAAAATATTGTTGAAGAGAAAGGTAAAGTTTTTACCTATTTGTGGCATTCTCAAAGTAAAATGCAGGGTATACTTCAAATTCACTTTGGATTAGAAGTGCTTGGTTTGACATGCCATTAATAACAAAAAACCCTCACCACTTTAGTGTAAAAAGGAATACCTTTCCTTACTGAAAGCTAACATATTAAGTCAAGAATTTCCCACTTTTTTTCTTTTCTTTTATTTAAAGAGACGAGAGTCTCACTATGTTCAGGCTGACCTCAAACTCCTGGGCTGAAGCAATCCTCCTGCCTCAGCCTCCCAAGTAGTTGATACTACAGGCACATATCAACCACTGTTTTTTTATTGGTATTTGTGGATCCCTTTCTTCTAGTTCCTGTATTTTCAGATAAGAAAACTGGCACCTCCAGGAAGTTTACTGTGATTAATAAGGATTGTGTCTATCCTCAGAAATGCAGCCACATGCTGTCAAATTTTTAAAAGGGCAACATCTTTAAAAATTCCCTACTAGTTTGCCACTACCATTTAAAAAGCAATCTCTTATTTACAAACTGCCAATTACCTTTCTGAAGAATTGCTGTTAAGTGTTCACCTAGAAGTTGTTTTTCTACAGTAGCAATTAATGACTTCCTACGAGAAAAAAAAAGTTAGCATTATTGATGTTTGACTTCCAGAAAATGTAAAGCCTCTCTCCTGGGGGGATCAAATAGCTCATTTTATGTTAATTTCAAGATTCCTATCCTATGTATAAATTTATTGGTGCTCAGAGTTACTATATTTTACACCTAAAAGAAAAAAACATAAAGAAATTGACAGGCAAAATTTTTTAAAAACCACTGCATATTTTAGAATTTGGTTTACATCATGAAATAAATATCTCCAAGACCTTGTCGTAGTTGGCTTTTTCCAAGTTTTGCTACTTTTATTAGGAAGGTAAAAAAGTACTACATACAGAAGCCCCCCGACTGACAATATTAACACTTAGGAAAGCACAGAAATAGGGGGATCCACTGAATTTTAATTGGCCTGAAGAGTTTAAAGATCACATCAGCCTCTAATATTATTTCTAAATTACATTCTAAACACACACACATACACACACACACACACACACACACACACCCACCCCTACTAATCGAATCGTTGGATGAAAACTAATTAATTAGGGAAAAGAATAACTTCAAGTTTATATTATGAAAACAACTGTTAACACTTCAAATCACACCTGAAAACAGTTACTAACATGTTTAGGATGGCTAAAGTGCTGCAAGTGATTTAACGACAGTTTAAGACTATTAAATTCAGCATGTAATACTTACTGGGTGGTCTGATCTAAGTAAGTAATAAGTCTGTCTGCTTCTTCTTCAAGACGTTTGTTAACATGATGTAGATATTCAGGAACCTACAAAGATAGTTTTTTATATTATTGTTTTCCTCCCCATAAATCACTCAGAAAATGTCAAGTCCAAAAGATCCTGGAAGCGGCCCTGTCAAATGTGACAGGGTAGAATCATATGTAAAAATTATAGGTAGAGTTTATGATCCAGAATTCTGGCCTTTAAGAAGAGAGAAAAGAAAGGAGCACCTAAGTGAGAGAAGAGCATCACAATGTTGGGAAGATAAATGCAAAGGGAAGCTTATATTCTACAAAGTAAGGTCTATTGTGAGAGACAGTGAGAATGTATTAGTCATGATTTTTAAATACCTCTCTTTCTTGCATTAATTTTTGGCCTTCAGCTGCATAGAGCCGGTTAGTTTCTTCCAAAAATCGTTGTTCAAAAGAATCTTGATAAATCTGGGAGGGGCAACAAAATGAAGGAGATCATTTATTTAGTAAATATTTACTAAATGTTCTCTATGTCTACGTAAACAGCATTATGAATTTGGTTTTTAAACATCAAGCTAGGATCCTTTTGTAGTTTAGAAGCATGATGATTGGGTTTTTATGCTCATGTATAAGATGTGCTTCCTTCAGACATTGTTATGATATCAGCACATCACCTGTCTGACATGGGGAAAAAAAACTAGGAAAAGCAATCAGCTCTGTGTAGTATGTATAGTAGTTAACTTACTTGCAAATCAGACAGCATGCTTAAAAGGCTTCGAAGTAAACTTCTATCAATTGCTTCACCATTCCTTTCCCTCTCAATCAAGAGAAGAATGCCATCAATTGTCTTATTCTGGACTTTCTGATCACTTATAATATGAGCCCTAAATAACTCCAGTCCCATGTCCCTAAAATAAAAAACACATATAACCTAAATTAATTGACAATACCACTTCTGAAGAGGTTTGCTTTACTTCTTACCACATGTTCCCATGCTAATTAGGGCTCCAGGGCTTTGAAGCAGCAATTGTCAAATAATAAAATCCACACATTTAATTTTGAATAACATTATTAGATTAAAGCATACAGGAAACTCATTTTGTCTTTACTGAGAATTGAAGCTAAATTCCTATTTTCCTCCATAACTAAGTTTTGTTGTATTATTTCTTTTTGTGGATTTCTTCCTTGCTCAAATCAAGAGACAAAATTAGTTCAAAGACATAAAACAGTTTTCACTGTGCTGGTATTGAAAGCTTATCTGGTTCTTTATTAACTGGTTTCAATACTCAAGAATCAGTGAATTCTGATCATTGCTGTAGGCAGATGATAGGTACATGATAGGGGGAAGAGTTCATGATACTATTCTATTTTTGTGTACACATACTTTTCCATAATGTTAAATGAGTGAACTCTTGATGATCAGCAGCAAAATGAATCACAATCATAGACATTCCAGAGCAAACTTTAGTCCTCTTGGCTAACAAAAAACTTCTTCATAAATTAATATATGCCCAGGGAATGTTAGCTATCTTCAATATTAGCATAGGCAACATATTATTAGGAAGATAAAACCATTACAAAGGAAAGTCTAGAAGCCAAATGTGAATTTTTAGAATATTCACAGTATAGCTTATACTCTTTCATTAGTATAATTAAGATTTGAGTATGATTTGGAACAATCTTTTCATGTTTTTCTGGCATCCTTACCAAATGGAGGGTAGCATTGAATTCTGAAGAACGTAAGTTCTATCCAGAAACAAAAAAATGCTCCTGATCATGATCTGCCAATGGAAAAAAAAAAAGAAATTAAACAAGTTTTGTATGTTGTGAAGCTGAAATATTTGCTTTCAATAAGAATAAAACTGAAGGGTTCATCTGTATATATATTAGATTACTAGGATCAAACATGCAGATAAACACATCTATCTAAGAATATGCCCATATCATTTTTATTATTCAACAGTCTTAATCCTTGTGTTTCCTAGAAAAGACACTTAAAATGGCCCTCTGACTTCTTTACTACTTGAGAAATAACTGAAAATAATAACAGGGAATCAAGGTGACACTCATATAATTCTTCCTGAGACACAGTGTTAGGGAATGAAGCTGCCTTACATTGCATATGTGAGGGTCTATTTTGGCAGGGGGTGGGGTTGGGGTGGGGGGTGATGGATTTTAAGATTTTAATCTGTAGAATATAAGGTATAAACCAGATTAAGAAAAATGGAAAAGGTTGTCATCTGAATAAACTAAAACACAGGACCATCAGGCACCTTTACAGGTAATCAAATAGTGGACAGGATAACCATCAAGAGAGAAAAAAAATAAGAGTGACAGACAAAATGTAGCTTTTTAATGAATGAGATAAATACATTTTTGGTAGGTGTGACAAAAATAAAAATGAACCTAAGGTACAACTCATTCTGAAATGCAGGTTTACCTGTAACTTGTGGTTTTAAAATAGAAAACTCAACCAAAACTAGTTTCCAATTCAGAAAAGGAACAGATATTGAAGCAATCTCCCTATTGCTAAGTTTTAAAAACTAACATTCCTGTACTTGAAGAAATGTTTTTAACTATTAATACAATGTTTAGCCGTAATACAATACTTTTTCCAGCTTACCATTTGTCTGCAATGGTTTTGCCAGCATCTATCAATCTTCTTTAAAAAAAGAACACTATCCAATGAATCCCTGAAACATATGTTAAGGATATTTTAAGGCATTTGGTACAAGTCATATGTGCCATGTGACAGACAGCACATTAGTCTTAAATATGAATACTTTGTATACTAAATGAAACTAAATGGCACTTGATTATGCACCAAAGTGCTATTTCCTAATTTGTAAAAAAAAAAAAAAAAAAAAAAGAAAAAACATAGTTTATACTAAAAAACACCTTTGGCCGGGCGCGGTGGC
>NW_012117977.1:1083883-1089047 GCF_000951035.1 Colobus angolensis palliatus | reverse complement strand
GAGTTTTGAGGTCAAGTTCGAAGGCAACAGTCTGTTTTTCTAATTTAGCCTTGACTGCTTAACCTATAGACTAGATCTAGTCATTTTCCTTCCTCAACAACCTTCCATCAAGCATTTCCTATACTGTGATGCAGCAATCCCATAATAGGTATAAACAAACAAACAAAAAAACAGAACTATGTGGTACATGGTCTGCTACCATTTATGTAAAAAAGGGACAAAATAAAAACATACACAGCCTTTTTACGTATATAAAACATCTCTGGAAAGATACCCAAAAAACTAATAATATCTGTCACAAAGAGAACCTAACTAACTGGGGGACTGGAGGATGGGGTGAAAGTGAGACTTTTCACTACATGCTCTGCAATACTTTTGGGGCTTTGAACCAGAGAAATATATTAGGTATTCAACAAACTTAAATACTTGCCTTCCCCAATAAAAGCCTTTCTAACTTCCCCACCACCACACTTTTTAGCATGGCGTTCAAGGCCAATCTTACCATCTTCATCTCATGTTTGATTATAACTTTTTCTTAGATGGAGTCTTGCTCTGTTGCCCAGGTTGAAGTGCAATCTTGGGTCACTGCAACCTCTGCCTCCCGGGTTCAAGTGGTTCTCCTACTTCAGCCTCCCATGTAGCTGGGATTACAGGCATGCACTGCCACACTCAGCTAGGTTTTTTTGTATTTTTAGTAGAGCTGGGGTTTCACCATGTTGGCCAGGCTAGTCTCGAACTCCTGACTTCAAGTGAACTGCCCACCTCAGCCTCCCAAAGTGCTGGATTACATGCATGAGCCACCTTGGCCACCCCTGATTATAACCTTTCACACCCTTTGATCCAAGTACTCCACTTTTCTCACTTTTGGGCAAGATTTGGAGTGGTGTCTCTAAAACGGTGGCTTCCAAAATGTTTTGACCCAAAGCCACAGTAGGAAATCTAATGTCACAATCTATCATACATAAGTTTATATAACTAAAATAAAATATTCACAAATCTACACATCATTACTCTATGTGACACATTCTGATATTTGCTATTTCATTTCTTTTTAAAAAATGCTGGTCACAAACTATTAATTTCATGAACCCATTAGAACATAAGTACCTTAGGGTAGGTACTTATGCTCTCTTGCTAGTACTAAGTGCTTTCCATAACGCCAAGGTATCAGTCCAGTTTTGGACACAGTAAGCAGTCATGGATTGAACAACGAATGACTGTTTACTACGTACTCTTCATCCTATTACATGCTGGGATGGAAACAGGAATAAGAAGGTGTTTGAGATAAGCTCTATTTTACTCTAGATCTTTCAAATGTACTTTTAGAAATATATTATTTTAAATATTATGTATTTATTATTTATGTATTTTTACATATTATGCATTATGTATTTATGTATTTTTACATATTATGCATTACGTATTTATTATTTACACTAATAAAACACTTTGGAAATCTCTAGAAGTAACAACTGTTTGTAATAAACAGATTCTAGATAACTTTAAAGTTTTTTTTTTTTTTTTTTTTTTTGAAACCTGACTTGCTCTGTCACCCGGGCTGCATTGCAATGGTGAGATCTCGGCTCACTGCAACATCTGCCTCCTGGGTTCAAGTGATTCTTGTGCCTTAACCTCCCCAGTAGCTCGGATTGCAGGCACGTGCCACCACACCCGGCTGAATTTTGTATTTTTGGTAGAGACTGGGTTTCACCATGTTGGCCAGGCTGGTCTTGAACTCCTGACCTCAGGTGATCCGCCCACCATGGCCTCCCAGAGTGTTGGGATTTCAGGCGCCAGCCACCGCACCCAGCCTTACAAGTCTTTTTAATAAAACTATCTTTTTACTTAAGCTCCCACTAATTACCAGTAAATATGCCGCCTTAAATCCTTTGAAGGTACTTAGGTATAAAATACAGACATTCTAGCAAGCTTCTAACCCTTATTCTTCCAAATCCCCAAAAAAGATACTGAATTTCCGCCAGGGTGTTGAACTCTGGTCACTGGTCTAAGGAGTGCAGTCTTATTTTTCAAGCTATGTTTACAGATAGTAATTAAAGTACATAACAAAGATTCAACAACTGATATAGCAATAAGATCTACATTATCTCTCTTTTTATGTCAAATAAAAATGGCTAAGATACTCTAAATATTCAAAAACTAAGAATCTGTTTAAAGGAAACCAACTACAATGAAATCTAAACTCCTTTTCTTTTTACTTCCAGTAAACAGGGCTTAAATAAGACTGAAAATTATCAAGGACAAAGAATTTATAAGTGCACATTTTAAAATTTTTTAGTATTTAATAATCTACTGTATATTTCAAAATAATTTAAAGAGTAGAATTTTAGTTGTACATTTTAAAAAACAGCAACAATAGTACCGATTAACGATTCAGTAAAAAGAGAAATATATAATACATAATAGACTAAGCTTTAAGACACCAACAGGGTGACAAAAGTTACATAGAATCCAACCGCTAGTCATCAACAATGCTAAGAATCTAATTGCTTTCTTATAATCACTGACTGCTTAAGCAATCAGATTTTACAATGGATAATAACCTATACTATTTGATTCTAGTCCTGTGGTCATTTACTCTATAAGTGAATCATTAATAAAGGTTCATCATTTAAGGTTTATTTCACAAACAGATAACTACAGTTCCCATTAATAATAAATAAAATTATTTTCATCAGAATTGAAGTATGAACTAGGCTTGACTTTAAAAATAACTAGAGATTTATAGGAAAGATAAATGTTACACGCTCCTGTACAAACTTCCAGCATCTCCAAAAAAGGTAGCTGATCTTAAACACTGTACTAGGCCAGGCATGGTGGCTCATGCCTGTAAGCCCGGCACTTCGGGAGGCCAAGGCAGGATGACTGCTTGAGGCCAGGAGTTCGAGAACAGCCTAGGCAACATAGCAAGACCCCCATATCTCTATTTAAAACAAAACAAAACACTGCGACTACTCACACAAAAATTGAGAACATGAGCTCATAATAGGATTATGAAAATAATCCTATTTAAAATATTACTTATTAATAGTAAAAATCTCACACCAAAACCAAAATTCCAACTGTACGATACCCCATGTGAAAACAGGACACATTCTTTGTAAGTGTAGAGGGACACTGTTCCTAGAGAGTTCCTGTCTTTTTCTATTATGTTTTTCAATTTCGCTAATGGTGTCTACTGAAGCACATTTGGAATGTAATCTATTTATCAGCCAGCTGCTCTGGCCCAGTGTAGATTTAGAATTTAAAATCATGTGGCTTCAGAGCTCTAAAATAAAATGTAATTTTAAAATAAAGATTTCTTTTCTAAAGACTCAAATATTTACTAGCATTGATGACACATACCAATGTATAGCAGGGACTGTGATAATTACTTTTTTGCGATATTTCATTTACGTCTAAAAAATCTTGCCATATAAGTAGCCATTAGTCTCACCATCTTATAAATGAGGAAACCAAGACTTTGAGAAGTAACTCTCCCAAAGTTATATGACAAGTGACAGATTTGTAACCTAAGGCAGGCTGAACAGCTCAAAAGTCAGTGCATTTAATCAGTCTTACTTGTAGTCAATCAAAAACAAGCCCGCAAACAAACAGAACAGTCAAATGAAAACATATAATCACTGCCTCACACCCACAGGATCTCACGGTTGTCAAGGAAAGATAATTTTAAAACTCAGGTCCAATTCTAATTTAAAATTACTTTAAAAAGACAATGTTTGCTTACTGCAAGTGTACTTAGAACAGCATGTTCTTTTATAGAAATTAAAAACTTAGTAGGCAGTACATGCAACCCACACTAGGGACTTCCATACTTAAAGATTTAAAGCAAAATGTTTTTTCATGCAGAAGTAAGTTCTAAGTAGATATATGCCAGTAAGTGTTTACTTCAGAGAAAGAGAGTAGGACAGGGGTTTGGAGAACTTTTGTATAACTACATATTTCCACATTATTTCAATTTTAGAAGAGAAGAGTACTTTTTCTTATTTTTTTCTTTCCCACTCAGGTAGATTGACAGAGTACTTCTAATTACGTTTCAATGAGTCAAAATCAAACAAGCACCTGAAGTCCAGATTATATGAAATAGCTTTACCTCCTTTATCCTCCTTTTTGAACCTGAACATCTCAAAATAATCTTTCTGAGAACAATCCAAAGGAACATTTATAAAATTAAGGTCAAAAACAGTAAGAGCTAAAAACCAATGCTTTTGAATTCATTATAGCAAAAGCAGTAAGGTATTATGAAAAATGCAAACAGTGAAGTTATAAGACTTGTGAGTAGGCTAAAAGAAATGCAACTGAACAACAGCAGGTAAAACAAAGTACAAGAAAACAAAAGATGCAAGCTCTATGCTCTTGAAACAAAAAGATTTAACAGAATCAATGTATCAGGAAAAATATTTTCAAAGCAAAAGCTCTGGAAAAACATTCAAGGTAAAGTAAATAGGGTTCATTAACAACTACAATAAACATTTGTTATAAATATGGAATATATAAAATAACACATTATTGAAATATGCTGTATACCAGCATATCCAAATAAACACCATATACTATCCAAATAAACACCACTTATGCATGCACAGATAAAAATACTATTTCAATGATAAAGAGTTTTTCCCTAAAGTAAAACAATTTAATTGCTTCAAACACTGCACTACAGTGGTATTCAAAGTACCAGGGTATATTAGTGAGGTGGTACAGGAGTAAAAGTGCAACGAACTAGAAATCCAGCATCTCAGTTTGAGTTGCCCCTGCTATGCCAATATGTGACTGCAAATATGTGACTCTGGGCAGGTTATTCAACTTCTCTGAAACTCAGTCTCTTCATCAATAAACTTGATAGGCCAGGTGCGGTGGCTCACACCTGTAATCCCGGCACCTTGGGAGGTGGAGGCGGGTGGATCACCTGAGGTCAGGAGTTCGAGATCAGCCTGGCCAACATGGTGAAATCCTATCTCTACTAAAAATATAAAAATTAGCAGGCTGTGGTGGCAGGTGCCTGTAATTCCAGCTACTTGGGAAGCTGAGGCAAGAGGATCACTTGAGCCCAGGAGGTAGAGGTTGCAGTGAGCCGAGATCATGCCACTGCACTCCAGCCTGAGTGACATAGCAAGACTCCATCTCAAAAATAAATAAATAAATA
>NW_012117977.1:1073879-1083688 GCF_000951035.1 Colobus angolensis palliatus | reverse complement strand
GTACTACAACTACTAGCTGACATTTACATAGCATTACAATGTTGATAATGTTACACGGCATTATTACTATGTGTTGTGCACTGATCTGAGTATTTCGCGTGTACTAATTTTCACAGCAACAGAAACCGGTGATCTCAATTGACATATTACAAGTGAAGAAGCTATACTGTTGGCTTGTAAAAAAGTACGACTCGTGATATCATCATATTTGTAAGATTACGGTGCCTGGAGGTTTTTTCCACAAATATCTTATTTGATTCTTATAAGCAACCTTGTGAGATAGGTAGGGCAAATTATTATTTCCTCTACTTTAGAGAGGAGGAAATTTAAATTGAGAGGGACGGCTGGGTTTGATGGCTCATGCCTGTAATCTCAGCACCTTGGAAGATTGAGGTGAGAAGACTGCTGTAGCCCTGGGGTTCAAGACCAGCCTGGGCAACATAGCAAGACCCCTATCTCCTAAAAAAACAGGAAAAAAACTGAGACGGCTTTAGTACCTGGCCCAATATTACAAGGGTCACAGCAGTCAAAACTAGACCCCAAACCCATCTTCTGACTCCTAATCCAGGATTTGCCCACCACCATACTAGCTCTGCAACTAAAATATACAAATACTGATAAATCGAACCAACATAATTTCTTACAAGGTACTCATCAATGCAAAAATTCAAGCTATTGTACTCTGAAGTACTCTGAAGTATCTTTCTCGAGATGGAGTTTTGCTCTGGCTGCCCAGTCTGGAGTGCAATGGTGCAATCTCGGCTCACTGCAACCTGTACCTCCTGGGTTCAAGCAATTCTCCTGCCTCAGCCTCCTGGGTAGCTGGGATTACAGGCATGCACCACCACGCCTGGCTAATTTTGTATTTTTAGTACAGACGGGGTTTCTCCATGTTGGTCGGCTGGTCTCGAACTCCTGACCTCAGGTGATCCACCAGCCTTGATCTCCCAAAGTGCTGGGATTACAGGTGTGAGCCACCGTGCCCGGCCTGAAGTATCTTTTAACACCAAATCCCTGACACTCTAATGAAAGTAACTTCTTGAACTGGTTGTGTGTCAAATACACAGTAGGGAAAAATTTCTCGGTAGCAAGAGATTGCCATTAGTAACTGCCCTTAACATCATATTTAAGTGTAAGGACCCATTTGCTAAGTAAAGAATCTGAACCTCAGACTAAGCTGCTGGACTACAAACTGCTGCTCATTTCCGGGCTAAGGTGCATCTTGTAGCCCAGGTATTAGAAAAATGTAAAGAGCAAGAAAAAGGAATAGCAAAGTCTACTATTAAGAAGGAGGTAAAATAAAGGATATGAATAATATCTGCATGTCTTGAGGCCTTTCCTATGGGTAGGTAACACAACTAAGAAACAATTATCACAATAGAATGACATGTCACCAGAAATCATCTTTGGGATTCATGCTATAGGATTTCATTATAGGTAGAACTTCTATTACACCAAGGTACACCTAACTGTAATTCCTCATCAGAAGGGTCAAAGATAAGCACAATTTATACCGGTATGACTGTACCCATAGTTTATGTGAGAATACATGGTCTAATTATAGAGTTCATCAATTAATTGAGAAACTAAAATTAGAAGGGAACCAAAAGTCTACTTAAGAACCTATTTCAGAAAGCAAAATCAATACACATCCCACCTTAATTTATGTTAATCAAATCTGGTTATGCATATTAATACATACCTGGTACAGTTCTTCTAAATTGTACTTAATTGAAGTACTATTCTGAATAGCTTCCACTGCTTCTTTCAGTTTTTGCCAGGTTTCATCTGTGTAGTTTTCTGGTAATTTAGGCTTATCTAGATGATATGTAAAAGGTTGGTATCAGAATACCATGTCAGATACAGTAACCAAAGATCAATAAAATACAACAGCATTACTCTATTTTTAGGGTAAACTGTGATCTTTATAACTATTACACCTAATCATTAAAGTAACCACTGTATTTAAGCTTAATATAAAGAATAAAATTTGAAATGTCATAATACTATTTAAGTCATTTTGACTCACCTATTAAAATTGAAGGTGAGGTTTTTCTCCTATTGATTGTATTGCTTCAAAAAAATAAAAATTCAAGAATGACCATAAAAAAACAACAATCCTGATCTTATTTCATCATGTGTAAAACCTAAGTCGACATGAATTTTTAACCTGAGATTTAAAATACTGCCTATGTGCAAGGTACTTTATAAACCTCTTAATCTTCCCAACAATACCCTGAGGAATCTATTTTACAACTGAGGAAACTGAGGCTGGAACTCATTTAGTAAGCTTGCCCAAGGTCATCATAGCTAGTCAATGGCAAAGCTGGGATTCTAATCCAGGTCTGTTTGACCCCCAAATTTATGCAGCATCTATAGAAATGGAAACATCTTAACTCCATGTAGTTTTAAACTACATTTATGAGCAGAGTGAAATTTTTAAAGATTGAAACATCCAAATGACTCCAGAAATCATGCTGCATTTTCAGAATAGAAAGAAACACCTTACTCTAGGCTTTAAACTTCACTGACTAGCAATGAATGTGGGGAAAAAAGTTTTAATTAGAACATCCAAATGCCTTAATATGCTTTTATCTTAGGAGGGAGAGAAAAAAATCTCTGAAACCAATTTGAAAATGCAACCAGGATCATAACTCATTTAAAAATCTTTGGCTATAAAAATCCATATATTTTTAAGTGAAATAATGAACACGTTAGTCAATTACAATTCATATTGACTTCAGAAAGCTCTACTATTAAATCAGAAACTGAGAACCTGGGTATGGGAAGGTAGTGATATAAAAAAGAAAGGGTTAAAAATAGACAACACCATAGCCCTCTGCTTGAGACAAAATAGAGCACATTCCTGATTTCCACTCAGTGTTAAAAACACAAGCATAGAGAACCTAATCTTCTCAATACTAATATTCAGCCACAAAGCACTTATCTCATAAATATTACTTAAGTTCATTCATTTACTTCTCTATTTAATAAACACTGTAGCACTGATTACCTGGCAGTTAAGGGTGTTGAAAAGTCAGTCAGAAAAACAGAAACACATTCAACAGATAAAAATTCAGCTCAAATACAGTTTTAAAAATTGCTGATTTTATATTTGCATCAATGCATTCATAATACTCTCCTCACATATCTCAAACACGGTCTGAACAAATTTTCCTAAAAGCTGCAGGTCGATACTTTAAAATCCATTTTAGTGATGGAAAAAATAGATGTAGTAATTGTTCCTATCTTTAGACTAGTGGTACACAGACTTACTACTTCTGTGTATATACAATGTTTTTCACTTTCAAATCCTACCTTTGGAAAGAAATGCAGAGAACATAAATTTTTCTTCAAATATTGCTTCCAAATGAGTTTCATGAATACAGTGTAAATCTAATTATAAATATTATTTGAGCACAAAAAGATCACTGTTGCTACCTGCATTTCTAGGCAATGGATAATGTGGCCTACTGAAGCATAAAAATAAAAATCCCAGCAGTGCCAAGGCTCGCTATGCACCTGAAATAAACCTCTTTAGAATACAAATTTCTCACCTGTAAAATCCGGATCAATCATACCGATTGTCAGTGTTATAAGGAATAACAGATTAAATACAATAGGTTGAAAAAGACCTCAAAATACTGCACAGAAATACCCGGTGTATGCTTCAGCACAAGGATCCTAACCACCCCCAGAAAATGAACCCTCCACCAAAAAAGGACCTCCCCTCCACCTCATTGATTATGCATAAAACATTAGGCCACCTCCAAACTGTTTAATATATTAACATAAATAGAGCACGTGACCCCTCGAGTGTCAAATCCTTATTAGGTGATTATGGATTTTGGCCTTGGTTACCTTTAAAGTTCTTGATCACTAACTTCTTAGCAGAGCCAGGCTTGCTGTTAGCAAAGCTAGAGACGGTGGTAGAAGATTTGGCTAGGCCGTTTGCATGATGCACCGAAGCCACAGAAGAGATTAATATACTCTTATTTTTAAGTTGCTGCTGCTGAGATGTTGCAGCAGTTGGTGAAGATGAGGAGGAGGAGGAGGAGGATTCCTCAGCCATCTTCGCATCAAACCCTACAAACTCCAGGGTGTCTTCAAAACGCAGCTTCTTCTGTATCGGTACGTGGCTGGAAGCAGCCACTGAAACCCCCAGGCAGAAGGACGAGGTTGAAGGGGATGCCGAATCCCTGGGTTGTAAAGGAGGAGTGGAAGAGGAGGAAGAGGTGGAATCAAAGTCTTCTCTCTCGTTACTACTGTTACTGCTGCTACTGCTGCTGCTGTTTAACTTTCTCTTCTTGGCAGAGGTGGGCGGAGTGGTGCTGGTATTACCATCAGTGGCAGATCTGACCTCCTGAGCAGCAGCAGCAGCTGAGGGACTGGGGGAAGAAAAACCTGTTGGAAACATGAAAATAGCGGGGTCAACAGGCAGAGGAGCATCAAAAACCTACGTTTATATGCCTGCGTGCGTGTAGGAGAGAAGGTGGCAATGCTAGAGGGGGAAGGGAAGAAAGAAGAGAGGAGAAACACAGAGGACGAGAAGGAAAGTGAAGGCGGGGGGGGGGCTACACCGGGGGAATGGGAGGGTTTGGGAAGGCGGATAGGCTGACACCAGGAGTGAGCAGAACGAGGGGGGAGAGCGAATGAGGAGGCAGACAGGTAAACGGCCGTGCCGTCCCCCTCCCCTGCTTTTCGATCTCTCTCCCCCCCTTTCTGCAGGAGCGACTCAGCGAGTCTGTGAGGCTGCAGCTCCTCCTCCTTTTCTCCCTCTCCCTGGGAGGGGAGAGGCTGTGGTTGGGGGAAAGGGGGAGGGGGAAAAAACCAGGGCTTGTTATTGTCAATAGCACAAGAGGCTAAAGATGGCGCCATTTCCGGTCACGCGGTACCGAGGGAGGAGCGGTATCTACCTCAGGGATTGGGGGTGAGGGAAGCGCTGCAGCCGCCCGGGGGGCGGAGGAGCTCGCGCGTGAGGGGGCGGCTGGGAAGGGACGGCTAAAGTGCCCCAGACGCTCGCGCTAGTTCGCTCCTGCTCTCGCTCTCCTTCGCGCTCACCCTTCCTGGCAGCGCCTGCCTTCCCTGGCCCACCGGGAACTCCCACTCTCTCCTTAACGGTCCCGCAGGAAGCTCCGCGCCGCAGCGCCCTTACCGGAAGTGACCGGGCAGACACTTTTCATAGCGCCCAGATCCCGAAGCCCCCAGGCCCGCAGGACTTGAGTTGGGGGGGGAAGGGGGGAGGGAGAAATTGAGGGGAAGAAAAGTGGATAGGAGGAGGGGGCGGGCCTTCGAGACACCTTCGGAGCTCCTGATTGGAGCTTTCTTAAGGCGAGGGGGTGGGGGGATGGCGGGAGGAACGGGGAGGAGCGGGAAGGAGCCTCGGGGGAGGGAAGGTAGTGACGGCGAGGGGCGGAGTGAGCTAGCTGGGAAAACGGAGGAGGAGGAAGAGGAGGAGAGAGGGAGGGACGGAATAAAACGTAAAGGTCCGGGAGAATGGAAACTTTGAAAGAGATAAAGGAATAAGGAGTGGTTGCAAGGCTAGGGGAGTAACCCTAAATAGAGGAAAACATAATCATGCCATTATGCCCGTTACTGGAGAGGAATGTCCCGATGTTAAGATAGGAAAGGAGAAGAAAACGAGCTAAGATAGGAAGAAAAGGACTTTTTGATTCGGTGCCGCTATAAATTGTTTCTCTTTTATCTCAAGGCACCACAGACCCAAGGCTGAATAAGGCCTAAGTTTTGATGCCTTTCTCTTTCATGTAGCTGTAAATCCTTTTATCTTCCTACCAGGAGCATTTTCTAAGCTGGCTGGCCAAATTAAGGGTGTATTCTAAGGCGAAGAAATAGAAAGGTAACTAACCCCTCACCCACCGAGCACTATGCCCAGGACCGTCTTAACCCCCACTCTATCAGTCCTTAACTCAGTAATTTATAGACCAAAGCTAAGACCCACTTCCTTCTTTTGCCAAATCTCAGCTTACACGCTGTCCCAAAGGAGACATTTTAGAAAAATATCGGCAAAAGTCAATGTTTTCTACCAATGTGTTTCATGAGCCCACGCTTTACATTTGATGACTGATTTTAAAAATCTTTAAATTTAGTTAAATTAGCAACAATCCACCTTGTAAATTCCCTGTTGGGAGTTTTTACTTAACCTTGGGGCATTCTCAGAGGGAGGTAATACAATGTCAAATAGAACTAAATTTGCCAACCTGTTGATCATTCTAACTGCAAAAGCATTCAGTGAGCATGTATGGTGAGACACTATGCAAGGTCTCTGCCCTTGAGAAGCCAGTAGGGGAAGATAGTTTCAAAACTAATTTCCATAACAATACTATGACAGATATACAAAGTGCTGTCAGAAGAGGCAAAACAAGAAATTTGGGGGAAATCTGGAATAGGAAGAGTTTTACAGAGATTGTGTTTATGCTGTTCCTCAAAGTGGGAGTTGCCAAAAAGACAAGAGGGAACATGATGAAAGGCATTTTGGGGAATGGAAACAAAGGCAAAGCAAGGAGTGAAAGGGCCTGGCCTGTTTATGGAAACATGGAAAGTGCAGTGAGGCTGGGAAGTAGGATGTCTAGCTGGGAGTAAGGAAGATGAGGCTCAAAAGTGCCTGGCACACCAAGCCAAGAATTTGGAGTCTACTCTGTAGGCGATCATAGATAGCAGGGAGACAATCCAGCAAGCAGAGCTTTTACAAACCAGGAGTGACAGGATTGTGAGTGGAGTAAAAGCAGCTTGTATGGTATGGCTTGTGATAGGTGAATCAGAACCCTGCAAATAAATAACTTTCTAACTTTGTTTAAACAGGCCCACTTGTTTTTGTGTCTTGAAAAGTCCCTGATTAAAATGCAAATCAACCTTTGGCATTATTAGATGATATCACTGCTATTTGATGACAGCCTGCTGAAAGCAAGGCTCTAATGAAACTTAGAACCCAAGGCCCCTGAGAAGGGAGACAGGGGCCTGAAAGGGGACAGATGGAAGCACTCCTATTTGTTTTGAATATACCACATAGGTTTTTTGGTTTTGTTTTGGAGACAGAATCTTGCTGTGTCGCCCAGGCTGGAGTGCAGTGGTGTAATCTTGGCTCACTGCAACCTCTGCCTCCCGGGTTCAAGCGATTCTTGTGCGTCAGCCTCCTTGAGTACCTGGGACTACAGGCGCATATCAGTATGCCTGCTAATTGTTTTGTATTTTTAGTAGAGTCAGGGTTTTGCCATGTTGGCCAGGCTGGTCTCGAACTCCTGGCCTCAAGTGATCTGCTGCCTCAGCCTCCCAAAGTGCTGGGCCTACCATATAGTTCTTGCTACCCAAATAGAAACAGTAAACTCTTAAGGCCAGGAAAGATGCCTTAAAACATTGAGTTTTCCTTTATCGTGTCTCACATTTCACAAAACTCTGAACAACTGTAAACGCAGGGTAAATGCTTATTGAATTGAGTATTTCATTGCACGTGAATAAAATAATGCTGTGTCTTTATAAGGGAGGATTAACTGGCTCATTTTCAGGATTTAATGAACACGGTTGTTCTAATTCATGTAGTTAAATTCTTTAGGAGGGTATATGAAGTACTAGCCATTTAAAAAATTACAAATATTAGTGCAACTGAAAGGGAATGGACATAAAGATAAGAGAAAGCTGCTTTTGCCATACAAAGATAAACTTTTCTACTAACCTAAATGATAGCTGAGTCCTGTTAATATATAACTACATTCTAGTAATAATAGTTCCCTATCTCACATGGTTATCTAAGCCCTTCAGTCTTCTGAGTTATATCTTGGTTTTAAAAAGCACAGATCCGGCCACACGTGGTGGCTCGTGCCTGTAATCCCAGCACTTTGGGAGGCCAACGTGGGTGGATCACATGAGACCAGGAGTTCCAGACCAGCCTGGCCAATATAGTGAAATCCTGTTTCCACTAAAAATACAAAAATGAGCCGGGCACGGTGGTGTTTGCCTGTAATCCCAGCTACTCAAATGGCTGAGGCAAAAGAATCCCTTGAACCTGAGGCAGAGGTTGCAGAAAGCCAAGATCATACCACTGCACTCCAGCCTGGGCAACAGAATGAGACCTTATTACAAAACAAACAAACAAACAAACAAACAAAACAAGGCTAGATGGCTCAGGCTTGTAATCCCAAAACTTTGGGAGGCTGAGGCGGGTGGATCACCTGAGGTCAGAGGTTCAAGACCAGCCTGGTCAACATGGCCAAGCCCCATCTCTACTAAAAACACAAAAATTATCCGGGCACGTTGGAGGGTGCCTATAATCCCAGCTACTCAAGAGGGTAAGGCAGGAGAATCACTTGAACTCAAGAGGTAGAGGTTGCAGTTAGCCGAGATTGTGCCACTGCACTCCTGCCTGGGCAACAGAGCAAGACTCTGTCTCAAAAAAAACCAAAAACCTCCTAAGTTGGTTTGAAAAATATCTTTTACATCAAGAACCAACTAACTGAGGCTAGCTGAAGAACAGAAGCATATATTCTATACACCCAAATGTTTGCCAACCAACGTTAAACACATTCTCAACATTAAAATACATTTTCAAGGTTGAACTCATGGGAGCCACACTAATCAAGATGTGTAATGTGGGACACCATACAATTATAGCCATTATCAGACTAAACCAGACTGGGCACTTAACACATATTCCATATTTAGGATCTTTCATCTTGTGAGTTCAACTCATACCTTAGAAACATTAATTAAACTTTACAATGCTGCCACATGAGGTGTAGTTATTATTGGCCGCCTTTTAACCAAGCTGTTTATAAAGGTAAGTATATGCGTAAAGGAAGAAATACAAAGACAGGGGACTTGCTTTTATAATGTCAATTCCTTTATTTCTGTGGACATCTCCCTAAAAAGGCAGAGTGTAACCCATTTCCCCTTTTAGATCACAGGGATTCCCCAGTGTGCTTGGGGAATCAAGATGTGTAATGTAAAATGCCATACAGTTATAGCCATCTGAGGTGCTTTAGGTCCTCTCCAGATATCTCATACCAGTGGCTTGCCACTAGACAGACCCTCCTGGAAGCCTTCTTATCCAATGGGTGGGATTCTCCTTAGGAATGGGAGAGACTGCTTGCCCAGGAGAATCTGAAGATCTTTCTGAGAATGCATAAAACAAAAACAAAACAGAAAAAACGGCTGGGCACAGTTGCTCACGCCTGTAATCCCAGCACTTTGGGAGGCCAGGGTGGGTGGATCACTTGAGGCCAGGAGTTTGAGACCAGCCCAGCCAACATGGCGAAACCCCGTCTCTACTAAAAATACAAAAATTAGCCAGGCATGGTGGTACACACCTGTGGTCCTAGCTACTTGGGAGGTTGAAGCAGGAGAATCGTTTAAACCTGGGAGGTGAGCCGAGATCATGCCACTGCACTCCAGCCTGAGTGACATAGCAAGACTCCATCTCAAAAATAAATAAATAAATAAATAAATATAAATAAAAAGTGGAGATAGTAACTACTACCCTACGTACTCCAGAAAGGGTTTCCGTAATGCTTATATGAGATAATACAAGATGAATCCCCTTTGCAGGCTGTCACAGACACCACAAAGAAAAATATTGGACCACATGCTCTCTTAAGGCCTTTCCAAGTCAGTTTCATATTTTGACTTTTATTGTTGTACATTTTAGGAGACACACATATGCCAAAAGAGCCATATGAAACAGGCTTATTCTTAAGTAATAGCTTAGTACTACAACTACTAGCTGACATTTACATAGCATTACAATGTTGATAATGTTACACGGCATTATTACTATGTGTTGTGCACTGATCTGAGTATTT
>NW_012117977.1:1050703-1073704 GCF_000951035.1 Colobus angolensis palliatus | reverse complement strand
CTCCCAAGTAGCTGGGATTGCAGGCATGCAGCACCATGCCCAGCTAATTTTGTATTTTTAGTAGAGACGGGGTTTCTGCATGTTGGCCAGGCTGGTCTCGAACTCCCGACCTCAAGTGATCTGCCCACCTCAGCTTCCCAAAGTGCTGGGATTACAGGTGTGAGCTACCGCGCCCAGCCAGATTTCATATTTTTAACAAAATTGTTTATCTTACATCGCCTGAAGTTACTGACTTGGTACATCAACCATTCAAGCACTTCTTTCCTTAGCTCAGAGATTTTATCTGTCATACCTGTGAACCATCTGGAAAGCAGATTTAAGGACTAAAAGTTAGAGATAGGCTGTTTTCCCTGGGGGTCTGGGAGTGGGGAGCCAGACAAGCCACAGATGACTTCTTCCTTGGGTGCTGCCAAGCACTTGCTTATTATGGAGTTGCTGGGCCTATATATATATTTGGCGAGCTGATGTGCCATGGCATGGGCCTATTTTTAACATTCTGTTTACTTTGTCAATGTCTCTCAAAGTCCCTCCAACCCCACCCTGCTCAGTGTTTGATCTAATGTCATTCAGCTTTTCTTTTTCTCACAGACAAGGCCAGTGTAGTTTTTTTCTTTTTTTTTTTTTTTTTTTAGACAGAGTCTGGCTCTGTCACCCAGGCTGGAGTGCAGTGGTGCAATGTCGGCTCACTGCAATCTTCATTTCCCAGGTTCAAGTGATTCTCCTGCCTCAGCTTCCCAAGTAGCTGGGATTACAGGTGTGCGCCACCACGCCCAGCTAAATTTTTTGGTATTTTTAGTAGAAATGGGGTTTCGCCATGTTGGCCAGGCTGGCCTCGAACTCCTGACCTCAGGTGATCCACCCACCTCGGCCTCCCAAAGTGGTAGGATTACAGGCGTGAGCCACTGCACCCAGTGCCAATTTAGATTTAAATCTGGGGTTCTCAACTCACCGTACAATAGAATGACCTGGGAGTTGTTTTTTTTAATCTTTACCCAGGTCCAAACCTAGTCAGTCCAATTCAATCAGAATCTCTGCAAGGAGGACCTCAATTATCAGTATTTTTAAGAAGCTCTTGGCCAGATGTGGTGGCTCATGCCTGTGCCTGTAATCCCAGCACTTTGGGAGGCCGAGGCAGGAGGATTGCTTGAAGCCAGGAGTTCCAGACCAGCCTGGTCAACAAAACGATACCCTGTCTCTATCAAAAAAAACAAAAACAAAAACAAAAAAACAAAAAATTCGCTGGCTGTGGTGGCACATGCCTGTAGTCCCAGCACTTTGGGATGCTGAGGTGGGAGGATGGCTTGAGCCCAGGAGTTCCAGCTACAGTGAGCTATGATGGTGCCAATGCACTCCAGCCTGGGTGACAAAGTAAGACTCTGAAGAAAAAAAAAAAAAAAAAAAAAAAAAGCAGCTCTCCAGGTAGTTCTACATACCTCCAAGGTTGAGAAACCATAGTTGTAGGTGAAGAATGTCTGTCTTGTGATTTGAATGGGGCTGATAAGCCCTTATATTCCCTTTAATGCCTGAAATGTCATGATTATTTATTCACTCATTTGGATAACACATTGCCTCCTTCTCTAGGAATCTTTTAAAGTGCAAATTAGCCAAGGAGACTTAGTTCCTAACCCTTTAAGGTGAATGCCTCTTGGAGGAAAAAGGCTAATAGGAAAGTCCTAGGAGCCTGTAGGTAAACAGAACTAGGAGAAGCCACTGCAAGAGGGAGTGGTGAGAGGTGAAGTTGCCAACCAGGAAGGAAAGATTTCTGAGAGTACATTTTGCTGACCTCACAGTATTGCCTAGGGCCAATCCTGCATTTTGATGACTGCATATTTAAAACCTAATCAAGTTTGACAGCTTATCTAAGCTGCCAAAATCATACTAAAAGAAAATTTAAATATTTTTTATAAGCAAAGCAGAGAGCAGACATTGGGTATGTAGGTTTAGAGCTATCCCTAAATGCCCAACTTTTAAATTATCACTCACCTTAGGGAAGTTTCTATTACCAAGTCATGTATTTTTCCTGCTTCTATTACTAAATGTCCTTTATTCCCACCAACAGCATTATTTCTGTCTCCAATTCCTTTGGTCATTAAACAAAAATGTATTGAGCAACTACTCTCGGCAAGGCATGGTGCTAGATGTCGTGAGAGAATACAGAATAACACAAAATTCAATTTGTAGTTGATTTCACAGTTTTCCAAAGCACTTTCACATACAATCTTATTTTATCCTCATAAATACACTATGAGATAGATCAAGTACCATCCCCACTGTACAGATAAGAAATAGGCTCGGCAAAGGAGGTTAAAATTACTTGCTAAAGTCACAAAGCAACAGGCCTAAGTTCAGTTCTTCACTGACTCCAAATACAGTACTTCGCAGAGTTTACAGTTTCTTAAGGAGACTCACCATGAAATAGTCCCAAGTAGTAGACAAGCTAGAAAAAGACGTTCAGAGCCCCACTCACCAAGAGGAAAAAAATGAAGAATAAGAAAATAACTCCTTTATTGAGATGAGCCAAATCAAAATGCCCAAAAGGAGACCAAGCTTGCATGCAGTTCAGGCCACCGTCAAGCAGATAGGACAAAATAGCAGGCAATGCACATTTAAGGAGATGGTGGCAATTTTGTTCTTGAGAATCAGTCTATTCTCTGGCTGGACCGTCAGCCAGTGGCTGATCTTCACAAGAGGTAGAAACTGGCTGCTTCTCCTGGCCAAATTCAGGAAAACAGTGAAGGAACCCTGCCCGCAGACATATTACAATCTACTCCCTTAGTATACAAAGACAACCCTTGCCCTCCATTCTCAATTGGCAATGTAGATTTAGAGCTATCCCTAAATGCCCAGCTTTTAAATTATCACTCACCTTAGGGAAATTTCTATTACCAAGTCATATATTTGGTGGGTAAGGCACACAATTACAAGACAGAGTGACAAAGGCCGCTATGAGAACGCAGAGGCAGGACACCTGGCCCAGCCTAGGAGGGTGAGGTGGCGTGCAGTGGAGGAAGGGAAGGGAGTTAAGAATAGCTTCCAGATAAAGAAATTCAATTTAAATCCCGGAGAGTGAGTGGGAATTAGCCAGACAAAGGGAGTGAAAGGGAGCAAGGGGCATAAAGAAAGAAGATAGGAAGCACATTTAAATCCTTAAATCCTAAAGGAAGCGAGAATAAGGCACATTCAGGACATTGCAAGGAGACTAGTCATTAGAGTGTAACTTCAGTCCTAACCAGAAAGTCTGAAGAGCTTATGAAGGAAATGAAGGCAGCATCCCCATCTCAAGTCACAGCAATTTTAGGCCTCTTAGCACCAAATCTTACTCATATACCCTGCTTGCTGTTGGGAGCTGTGGCTACAGATAACACTTCTTGCCTTGAACCACACTGGTTTAGGAACTGGATTTACAGGTCAGGCATACTCTTAGATATAGGAGGTGAGAATCACAAAGGGTGAGAATAGGGCTTGACACGTGCAAAATAAGACAAAGGCAGACTTGATAATAAGAACCACAATACTGGGCAACACTATAGAAATTCAGATGAACTACAGCAGGGTTTGGAAACTACAGCCCATGAACCAAATCCTGTCCTTTACCTGTTTTTGTAAATAAAGTTTTATTGGAACATTGCAATATTTATTTGTCTATGTGTTTTCTGTGGCTGCTCTTATGGTAAAACAACAGAGTTTAGAGTTTTGAAACAGACCATATGGCCCACAGAGCCTAAAATATTTCCTACTAGTTCTTTAACAGAAAAAAAAAAATTGCCAATCCTTGCATTTGAATATACTAATTATTAAAAATAGAGACATGGCACAAAGGCGAAAGTGATTTAGAACATGCTAAGGATTTTCTATTCTTAGTCTGCATGCAGACTTCAAAGGATGGCAAGAGAATATTCTTTGATAAGAAAATGGCTAAATAAATTGTGATATAGTCACATAATGAAATACTATACAGCATTGGACAATGAATAAATTACAGCCATGTGCATAACTCTCAAACAATGTTATGTGAAAAACACAAATCACCAAAGAATACCTACAATTTGATAACTTTTTAAATAAAGCTCAAAAATAAGAAAAACTTACAGATATATAATATGGTAAAGGTATTAAAGTATAGAAGGAAAATAGCTGGGTGATATGGCATGCACCTGTCGTCCCAGCTACTTGGGAGGCTGAGGCAGGAGGATCACTTGAGCCCAGACGTTCGAGACTAGCCTGAGCAACACAGGGAGATAACAACAAAAAAGTGGGGGGAATAATTAATATAAGATCCAGGATAGGAGATTGCTCTAGGGGAAGTGCGGGAGGAAAATTTAGGGAAGGGGAATTTAGGTAGATTCAAAAGCATCAGTAATGTTCTAGTTCTTACGCACAGATGATGGATTCCTGGATGTTTATTTAATAATTATGCTCCATAAATTACACATCATACATCTTTTGTATGTATTAAAATTACACAAGTGACCATAGTGTTTGCAGAAATTTTTTAAAATTAAAAAAATTAAATAAAAAGGTTTTTTTAAAAAAGTTTCAAGACAGGAAGTGGTGACTTGTTGAAGGCAGACCATGGCAGTATGCAGAAAGAATAGCTGGCAGAGATAACAAATGACAACTAGGATTGATTTTTGTAACATTTAAGCATACCTTGTGGATTTTTGGAAATTACTCAAGGGCGGGGGATGCACCCTCCAACCTGGTGGAAGAATGGACTCTCTGTGGTCCACAATATGGGGGCTTAACGTTGTAATCTGTATATTAATCATACAAATCCAAACTTAAGGCCGGGCACAGTGGCTCACGCCCGTAATCCCAGCACTTTGGGAGGCCGAGGCGGCAGATCACGAGGTCAGGAGATCAAGACCATCCTGGCTAACACCGTGAAACCCCGTCTCTACTAAAAATACAAAAAAAATTAGCTGGGCGTGGTGGCGGGCACCTGTAGTCCCAGCTACTTGGGAGGCTGAGGCAGGAGAATGGTGTGAACCCAGGAGGTGGAGTTTGCAGTGAGCCAAGATTGTGCCACTGCACTCCAGCCTGGGTGACAGAGTGAGACTCTGTCTCAAAAAAAAAAAAAAAAAAAGAAATCCAAACTTAATTTGTAGTATCAGGATGGTGAGATCTAGAGATCTATGGATTACTTGAAAAGGGAAACAGTGTGTACAAAGACATGGAGGCATGAGAAAGATCATAGCCCATTTAGGCAACTGTTTAAGTACAGTTGACCCTTGAACAATTGGGGTTTAAACTGTGATGGTCCATTTATACACTTATTTTTTAAATAAATACAGTCGACCCTCTGCATGAGCTGGTTCCACATCAGCAATCAAACACGGATGGAAAATACAGGATTTGCAGGATTGGAAACCTGTAAATGGAGGGCCAACTTTTTGTATCTGTGGGTTCCGCAGAGCTGACTGTGGGAGTTGAATGTGCACCGATTTTGGTATCTGTAGGGTTCCTGGAGCCAGTTCCCTGCAGATACCTTGGAACAACCATATTACCATGCTGTGTGACTGATGTTCAGTAGGCCTTGGAGGAATGGTGAGAGATGAAGACAGAGAGGTGGGCTGGGTTCAGATCATGGCGAATATTGTATGTCATCCTCCAGAGTTTAGATTCTATCTAGTAAGTCATGGGTAACCACTGAAGGTCATCAAATATGCAAGGGAGTAATATAACCAGAGGTACAGTTAGAAATGTCCAGGTCTTGGCCAGGCACAGTGGCTCATGCCTGTAATCCCAGCACTTTAGGAGGCCGAGGCGAGTGGATCACTTGAAGTCAGGAGTTCAAGACCAGCCTGACCAACATGGTGAAACCCTGTCTTTACTAAAAAAAATACAAAATTAGCCAGGTGTAGTGGCTCATGCCTGTAATCCCAGTTACTTGGGAGGCTGAGGCAGGAGAACTGCTTGAACCTGGGAGGCAGAGGTTGCACGGAGCCAAAATCATGCCATATAGCACTCCAGCCTGAGCAACAAGAGCGAAACTCCATCTCAAAAAAATAAAAAGAAAAAAAAGAAAAGAAAAGAAAAAGAAAAAGAAATGTCCAGGTCTCAAAAACCTTTGACTACAAAATAAGGTGAAATCTCCACTCAGTCCCTGTTCCTCAACTAAATCTAGCCCCCAAAGGTAATCTCAGCTAAATTTACTGATTAAAGCTCTTTTTTTATACATTTAACCAACATGCAGAGGTTTTGCTTTTTTAAAAAAAAAAAAAAATCACACAGTAAAAATTTTTCTGTGACTTTAGTTTTTGCTTAATATTATATCATGAACGTCTTTCCTTGTCACTATACACAGATCTACTTCACTATTTTTAAGGACAACATACTATACTATATATGGATACATATTCCTATCACTTAAAAAAATCTAATTATCACACGTTGTTGTTGTTGCTTTTTTCTCTTACCTCATGTTGCTGGACTGACAATTTCCTTTGTTTCTTTTTTCAACTATTAGTGTTTTGGAAGTTCTACATACTATTTACATTCTATTAATGGTCACCTTTCAGTTCTGTTTAGTTATGCAAATAATATATAAACATTCTTTTTGTAAGAAAAAATTTAAACAATATAGAAGAATATAGGATAAAAAGTGTAAGTGTTGGTTGTCAGACAAGCATACAAAAAAGAAAAATAAATAAAATAAAATTAAAAGTGTCTCTTTTACCTGTTAAATTTGGTGCATCACCTTCCTCAGCATTTATGTACATATATACTTGTATATATACAAATAGGAAGCTTTCGTATTTTTTTAAATGGCATAATTACTGTACATATAGCTCTACAATTTGCTTTTTTCACTTAATATATATTAGAGATCTGTCCATGACAGTATATAGAGATCTACCTCATTCTTTTTACAGTAAAAATATACTATTTTACAGTAAAGTATACTATTTTACAGTAAAAATATACCATATTGTATTAAACTATTCCCCTATTTTTGGACATTTGGTTATTTCCAATTTTTGTGACTACAAACATGCTCCAATGAACATCCTTGTAACATAAATCTGTGCATGTATAAAAGTATTTCTGAGGATATATTTGAAAAAGTAGAATTGGGTCAAGGGGAAGGTATATTTAAAATTTCGATACACTGTTATATTTGCCCTTCAGAAATGTTGTGCCAACATATGATCCCCACCTTCTGAATGACCGTTAACTGCCCCATATCCTTAGTAACACTAAATTTTATCAGACCTTAAAGTTTCTGCCAAAATATTACATGAATTCATTCTCACTGTAAAGCAACACAAACAAAGTAAAAGCAGGAGTGCCCTCTTGACCACCATCCCCTGATCCCAATTTTCTCTGGGAAAACTTGTTTTTACCATGCTATTCATTTTTTTTGTTAATTGTTTCATTACTCTTGATCTTCTGAGGAATTTCCTTCTTTTTCCTTTTTTTTTTTTTTTTTTTGAGATGGAGTCCCGCTTTGTTGCCGAGGCTGGAGTGCAATGGCACAATCTCCGCTCACTGTTACCTAGTAGCTTGGATTACAGGCGCGTGCCACCATGCCCAGTTAATTTTTGTATTTTTAGTAGAGACGGGGTTTCACCATGTTGGCCAGGCTGCTCTCGAATTCCTGACCTCAGGTGATCCTCCCCCGCAACCCCTCCTCCCCCGTCACCGCCCCCCGCGCTCGCCTGCCGGCCTCCCAAAGTGTTGAGATTACAGGTGTGAGCCACCGCACCCGGCCCTGAGGAATAATTTCATAATAATTTACTCAAGCTTCCTAGACATGCTGTTAACAATTATTTAGATTAACTCTCGAGTTTTACTAGTTCATTTACTTACCACCGTTTTTAGAGGTAGTAGCCTCATCATCACTCCCATCTCCTGATCCAGATGACTGTGACATCATCAGTGCTTTGGGTCTATGATAGAAAACAGAGAATTCACTTTTACAGCAGTCCTCTCCCATATCTGTACAGTGTTATGAATTCATTGACTCTGGTTTCCCAGCCAATTTTATCCTATTTGTTCGATATCTTCAAGGAAATCATCAAAATTTTTGTCTGCTAATCACATCCTTCCTTGCTAACCTTTGCAATTTTACTGCTATTCTTTTGCTTGTTTTTTTCTTTTGTCATTTAAAGCTGATTTGGGTAGGAAAACACATTTGTTAAGACTCTCTTAAATTGGAAGCCTGACATGCCCTTTTAAATTACAACGGCTTGAACTCCTACTGGCTTGAATGTTAACAAAACAGATTCCCCTCAAAGTGTCCTCCAGCTATTTCTGGAGGTTCTTCAAAATACTATCTCACGATCTGAATCAGGTCACAGATTTTCTTCTGTTCCTGCCTCTTCATTAAGTTGTAGTGCTATGGTTGTTGAAGGCCATCTTGTGATCACCACTTTGCTGGGTAGGATCTTCACAAATAACTATGACTCTAACAAGCTTTTCCCTAAGTTATCCACATCACAGGTGAGTAAAGGCTGTAACTTTTAACATACGTCTTATAAATATTTGGGAATAACGAAACCTAGCACAACATTGAGAATAACTTAAAATTGCCTAAAAATATGGCTTTGCTTAGGTCTTGTGACCCATAACCAGGTACATAACCAGGTCCACCTTCAATAAGTTCCTAAACAAGATCCTCCCCACACTCCAAAATCTCAAAAGGGCATATTAGCTCACCGTCAGTCACTTGAGGGTCCATTGTGTTCTAAGGTCCGATCTGTCTAAAGCGGATGATTGGGAAGACCTTTTGAAAACACATTAGCAATGCCCGCCCTTTCAGGCTAGGTCCTGCCCACTGAGACTGGACTTCCTGTGTATTTAACACCTTCCAGGATGATAGACAGCAGATAATGTACACATAATGTCTAGTTCTGTTATTACTAGAATAAGAGAAAATTATTGGAATATAACAAAAGAATGTTAATTTTGAAATCTAGGTCGTGGGTGTATTGATGTTCACTGTAAAAATTCTTTAAACTTTTCTGCATGTTTGAACATTTTTATAACAAATGTTGAAAAATAAATCTTTGCAGGGGGAAACCCAATCTTTGCAGGGGGAAACCCCACTAGCCTAACAACAGGGGCCTGGGTGAAGCCAAAAGAAAAACAAAACGAAAATTTCAAATGAACTTAGAGTTATACAGTTCCCAAAGTCTGGGTTATTCTCTAATAATACTACCTATGGGACTTCAACAGATAAGCCAAGGTTGTTCTATACCAAGACTGGCAGATTCTAAACTAAACTGCTGGGGAGGGATTGTGTCTTCACAATTGGGTAGTGCTGACATCACCCTCATGGGGAGGGGGAGGGGGAGGGGCATCGGGGTAATGCTGACATCTCCTGCAAGGGGAGAGGGAGGGGCATCAGGCTCTCCACGTGGTCTCTGATGAGCCGGAAAAGATGGGAACTGGAGCCTTCTAAGAGCCGAAGTCTAGGCTCCTGTTCCGCCATTGCTGGTGTGGGTGAGGGTGAGTCTGCATTTATTTTTCCCCATGGCGTTTGGCTTGACGAGATTAGCTATCTACAATTTTCTCGACTGCTAGATTGCTCCTTTTTTGGTCCTTTGTCTTGAGAGAAGAGTTTTGTTAAGGCTTTAGTCTGTATCTGTTGGTGTTTCACACTGTTGTGAATGTGATATATATATATGTACACATAATGTCTAGTTCTGTTATTACTAGAATAAGAGAAAATTATTGGAATATAACAAAAGAATGTTAATTTTGAAATCTAGGTCGTGGGTGTATTGATGTTCACTGTAAAAATTCTTTAAACTTTTCTGCATGTTTGAACATTTTTATAACAAATGTTGAAAAATAAAAGGGAGCTATTTAATAATACTTTGAAAAGGAAAAAAATGGAAATGATGGGATTCTGTATATTTATTTTACATCTGGCTTGTATTAGGACTCTTGTTTGCAAGTGACAGAAACCCAACTTGAATAAGCTTAAGAGGAAAATTGAGTTTATTGGTTAATGTAACTGGGAAGAATAGGGCAGATCTCAGACCCAACTAGATCCAGGGACTCCAATGGGATCTAGGCTCTCACTCCGTCTCATCTTTCATCTCTGCTTCTCTCTGTATCGCCTAATTCTCTAAGACTCTTTTACATGGTAGAGACCCAACATGGCTACCACTTGCTCTGGGGTCACATCCTTACAGTTCAAGATCCAAGGAAAAGACAAAATTACTTCTTTACCTTTGATTTGGAAAATTCCAAGGGAGGTCTTGTATCTCTGGGCCAGGTCTCATGCCTACCACTTGGAGCTACCACTGGGTCCAATGGGGTTGGATATTATGATTATATTATGATTAGTCCATCCTGGGTTAGGTGCCCAGCCACAGGCAGGGGAGGGGACTATTGTGATTGCCTGTCCTACCAGGACTATACTGAAAGGGTAAAGTAGGAGCAGGTATCCAAAGGAAGAAGAATACTCTTGCTAGAAGCAGAGAGGAAGGAATGCTGGGCAAAGCAAAACAGCAGATATCCACTACATGGGCTTATTAGTTTTAATGTTTTTAAGTTACGTTTCTTGGATTCTTAATGTGTATAATCATATCTACAAATAATTATACTTTTTTCCTCTTTTCTCTTTCCTTTAGATTTATACAGCTCATTTTGTTTTCTTGTTTTGTCACATTCCAGAGCCTTCAAAACACTATAGTGGACATCTATGCTTTATTCCTGAATTTCAGGGGAAGTGACTTGATTATGATGCTTTCTATTGGCTTTTTGATACTTTTTACCGTGTTTAGAAAGTTCTTTTCTAGCTGTGTGTGGTGGCTCATGTCTGTAATTCCAGCGCTTTGGGAGGCCGAGGTAGGTGGATTGAGCCTTGGAGTGTGACAGCAGTGTGGGCAATATGGTAAAACCAGTCTCTATTAAGAATACAAAAAATTAGCTGGGTGTGGTGGTGTGTGTCTGTAGTCCCAGCTACTCCAAAGGCTGAAGTGGGAGGATCACCTGAGCCTGGGGAGGCAGAGGTTGCAGTGAGCAGAGATCATGCCACTGTACTCTAACCTGGGCAACGGAGCGAGACCACGGCAAAAAAAACCAAAAAAACAAACACACACACACACACACACAAAAACAAAAAACAAAAAAACACAGAAAGTTTTTTTTTCTATTATCATTGTACTTTCTATGCTCATTGTACTCATTTATAAGGAATAGCTGCTGATTTTTATCCAATGCCTTTTGGCCATCCATTAACAGGTAAGACTACATCAAAATTTAAAATTTTGTAAGGAGGATAGTGAAGTACAGAAATCTCCTGAAAACAAGAAAATGGAGAAACTGGAATGTAGACTTTACCTTCCATGAAACTAAGAGAGGTAAATGCTACATGAAAACACTACTTAGAGCTGGGCGCAGTGACTCAAGCCTATAATCCCAGCAGCAACTCAAGCCTATAATCCCAGCACTTTGCGAGGCTGAGGAGGGAAGATTGCTTAGAGCCTAGGAGTTTGAGACCAGCCTGGGCAACATGGTGAAACCCTATCTCTACAAAAAATAGTAAAAGTAGCTCGATGTGGTGGGCACACACCTGTAGTCCTGGCTACTAGGGAGGCTGAGGTGGGAGGATCGCTTGAGCCTAGAAGGTCAAAGATGCAGCGAGCTGTGAGTGTGCCACTGCACTCCAGCCTCGGCCAAAGTGAGACCCTGTTTCCAAAAAAAAAAAGAAAGAAAAGAAAAGAACGAAAGGCAGATGGAAAGTAGATGGACAGTGCTTTACATATGTTACTCTCCAGCAAAAGAGGTCTATTATTTGTAGAAACCAAACAAGAGACATCTGGATGCTCATTATGTAGATTTTTTGGTAAAAGTTCATTGAGCAGTACACTTATGATTTGTGCATTTCTTTTCTTTTCTTTTTTAAGTTGGAGTTTTGCTCTTGTCGCCCAGGTTGGAGTGCAATGACGCGATCTGGGCTCACTGCAACCTCCACCTTCCAGGTTCAAGCAATTCACCTGCCTCAGCCTTCCTGAGTAGCTGGGATAATAGGCTTGTGCCACCATGCCCGGCTAATTTTGTATTCTTAGTGGAGATGGGGTTTCTCCATATTGGTCAGGCTGGTCTCAAACTCCCGATCTCAGTTGATCCGCCCACCTCAGCCTTGCAAAGTGCTGGGATTACAGGCGTGAGCCACCGCAACCGGCCAATGATTTGTGCATTTCTGTATGTTATTTACCAACAAAACGTTTTTAAAATAGACGAAAATGCAAATAAGTGAAAATGAACCACAGAGGTTATAGACTTAGAGACAAGTTCGGAGAGTAGAGTATGCTAGACTGAAAATAGGAGGAATAAAGTCTGGGATTCTATTTCTCACATCTAGCTCCTGGAATATAAGCAGCCAGGCTTATATCCCAGATAGGAGATTTAAAGGCTCCTTCTCTGAAGAATTGAGCCACATCAAAGAATAGTCTACATGTACAGGTACCTCAACCAAAAAGCATCCTGCTATCCAATTGCCATACATCAAAGCTCACCCCTTCTCCCAGGCATTCAGAACTTCCAGGCGGCTTTTTAGTGCCTCACTCTTAAATATGAACAAATCACTAAAGATTTCAAACAACTCAAGGAAAATTCCAACGTGAAAGCCAGAAGTGAAACAAACAAAACCCAAAAAACAAAAAAGGGGAGGTGGGAGAAAATATAAACAATGATGAAAACAAATAAAAACATTTTAAAAAAAGGCTGGGCGTGGTGGCTCACACCTGTAATCCCAACACTTTGGGATGCTGAGGTGGGCAGATTACTTGAGGTCAGGAGTTCGAGACCAGCCTGGCCAACATGGTGCAACCCCCGTCTCTACAAAAATACAAAAGATTAGCCGGGCATGGTGGCGCTCACCTGTAATCCCAGCTGCTCCGGAGGCTCAGGCAGGAGAATCACTTGAACCCAGGAGGCGGAGGTGGCAGTGAGCCGAGATCGCACCACTGCACTCCAGCCTGGGTAACAGAGCAACACTCTGTCTCCAAAAAACAAAAACAAAAACAAAAACAAACAAACAAAAAATCATTAAAAAAAAAAAAGGCCCTACTAAGCTTCTACTCCAGTATATGCAGAACGATAAAAGATAATGTTGTATTCATAAAACATGAAGCGTGAGCGAGAAAGAGCCCCACATGGAGGCATACCATTGTAAAATTTCAGAGTATTAAAGAAGACCTTAAAAGCTTCCAGAGGTAGGAAAAAGTAAAAGTTTCCATACAAAGGATCAGGAATAAGAATGGCATTTGGCTTCTCAATGGAAATCAGTAAAGCTGAAACATAGTGGAACCATACTTCAAAATTATTAGTGAATATGATTTCCAATGTAGAATTCTATATTCAGTCAACATATCAATTGAGTTTTAAGGTAGAATAAATACATTTTCAGACATGCAGTGCTTAAATAATTTTCCTCCCATGCACACACTCAGAAGAAGTAACTAGAAGACATGCTGCACTCAAACTAAAGGGTAAACCAAGAAAGAGGAAGACATAGCATCCAGGAAACAGATGATCTGACACAGGATATTGAAGTAGGAAGACAGAGGCATCTAAGAAAAAAAAATGAATGGATAGATCATCTATTAATTTAAGTGTCTGTAAAATTATATTGAAAGTCTGGCTCCCTTCTCAGAAACCCAGTCCCCTCACCCCTCATTCACCCTAGAGGAAAAACAAGAAGCTCTGTTTGATAGTTTGGGATGACTTAGCCATAGGTATAGACAGGGCTGCCATATATAACTGCATAAGTTATGCACTGCACAACTTCACAGAGCGCCATAGAAAACGAAGCAAATGAAAAGGAGAGGCAATTGTTAAATCCAGGAAAAGCAAATGTTTAAGAAAGGAAATGTAATTATAATACTTGGCTCATCTGTTAATTATTCACACATAATAATTTATCCAAAAGTTGCTATAACTCTGTTGAGAGGATGAGGAGGAGAGAATTGGGGGAAGATAAGAAAACCTAAATAGATTATAGTACATCCATGTAGTAGAACACTGCAGCCATTAAAAAGAAAATGATGGCACTGTATGTATCCATCCGAAAGGTGTCTGTGATACATTAAGTGAGACATAAAACCAGTTGTAGCCCAATGTCTATTGACTAATCCTATTTTTGTTTTAAATATATAAATAAAGGTATATGCATTCTGCTGTATCTGCTGATGGCCCTGGTGAGTGAGTGAAGTAAATTGTGGGGGAGAGGTTGTAGCATGTCCAATAGCGGCCTTGTCTCTAATTTCTAAGGACAATCCCAGGGAGTCCTAGTGGTAGTTGATGGTCTCTAAGAGTTGTTAGTGGCATTTGCATTAAAGACTTCTCCTCGGCCGAGCCCGATGGCTCACGCCTGTAATCCCAGCACTTTGGGAGGCCGAGGTGCGCAGATCACGAGGTCAGGAGTTCGAGACCAGCCTGACCAACATGGTGAAACCCCGTCTCTATTAAAAATACAAAAATTAGTCACGTGTAGTGGTGTGTGCCTGCAATCCCAGCTACTCAGGAAGCTGAGGCAGAAGAATCGCTTGAACCCGGGAGGCAGAGATTGCAGTGAGCCGAGATTGCACCACTGCACTTCAACCTGAGCGACAGATTGAGACTCCATGTCAAAAAACAAACAAAACAAAAACCTCTTCTCTTGGTGCTGAGAGTGACTCTGTTAGAAGCCTAAGTGAGGAGAACCTAGTCTTTAAAACCAGAGTTCCCTGGTTGTTAGAAGGATGATCTCTGGGCTGCTCTGCGATGTTGGCTCCACTAGGACTCAGGGATTCAGGGCTGTCTCTTGGTGCAGTGGAAAGTGGGGAGCAAAGACTGTTGTCATAGAAGGCCTACTTTAGCAAAGTCTCTCTGAGTTTCAACTGACCTTTCAGACCTGTGGAAATTGGGAGACACTCCAGAAGGCAGAGGCCTTGTCTCTGGGCATTGTGATTAGCACCAGCAGAGGCCACTGTAATGGGTAATATGGTTCTGCAGCCTATGCCTCCCACATAGCTATGTGTGGGGAAATGAAATCTAGCCTATACTCTACGAGTCAACCAAGCCTTGTGTCCTAATTCAGGGGTGCCATGGTCAGCAGAGAAAGGCAAAGTTTCTTAAAACTGGCCTATCCAAAGAGATGCCTTTTTCTTTTTTATTTTATTTTTTTTTTAGACGGAGTCTCGCTCTATCACCCAGGCTGGAGTGCAGTGGCGTGGTCTCGGCTCACTGCCAGCTCTGCCTCCCGGGTTCATGCCATTCTCCTGGCTCAACCTCCTGAGTAGCTGGGACTACAGGTGCCTGCCACCAAGCCCGGCTAATTTTTTATATTTTTAGTAGACATGGGGTTTCACCGTCTTAGCCAGGGTGGTCTCAAACTCTTGACCTCGTGATCCTCCCGCCGCAGTCTCCCAAAGTGCTGCGATTACAGGCATGAGCCACCGCGCCGGCCAAGAGGTGCCTTTTTCTAATTAATCTACCTCAAGGGGAGACTATTTTTTGCAATGTTTCTGCTCCGAAGGTCATGCCCTTTTCTAATTTCCCCGAAGGGGTCTTATGTGCTAGCTGTAGCCTTTGCTCTCTCTGAAACACTGGTATGCCGATTCTAGGTCCTTAAGTCCTAATGGTCCTTTATCAGAGGTCCTGAGTAATCATAATATAAATATTGTATTAAAAAAGAAAGAAGAAGAAGAAGAGGAAGAAGAAGAGGAAGAGGAAGAGGAAGAAGGAGGAGGAGGAGGAGGAGAAGAAATAATACTGAGTAATCAGAAGCCTTCCCTGGAAGAGGCCCTTTCTCCTTGCCTCTCTGAGTGAGCCCTGGCCGGTCTCCTCGTCTCAGGCAAGCTGACATAAGAAAATGACTTTGATCAGATTAGATCAAGATGGCAGCGTACGCACCTGTAACTTTGTTCTCAGCCTCCCCACTCCAAATCCCTTAAAACATTACAATGGCAAAATAAACAAGAGCAGTATAATTAAAGGAAAGTGTACCATCATCAGTTCAGAAATTGTGAAGAATCCCCTGAGGATAGAAATCAGTTAGAATTATATTGATAAGAGAAGAAGAGAAGCCTGGTCCAAAACCTGCAAGAGAAGATTACGGGAGTAAATCCAGAGAAAATCAAATTTCAGAATAAATAAATGCAAAAGCATGGGAAGAGGGAACTTCCAGTTAATTAAATAATTGCATTCACTACAATTGGAATGGAGCAGTTAAAAAACAAAAACAAAAAACAATAATTTTATTCAGAAAAGAACGGTCACTTCTGTGGCTGTTTCTGTCCTTCCTTTCCTCAAATATTCCAAGGTTAAAACCTAGAATTTCACACTAAAGAAAGCAAACTACTTGCTTCCAAAAGTTTGCTAATGTGAGCGTAGGATCCTAGAAAAACGAAAACAACAGAACAGACCTTGATGTAATCTGGACTTTCAGGAAATGTAGGGAAAAAAACAGAAGCAGTTCTGATCATGAGAGAAATACAGTCCTGAGTAATACACACCAGTGAAACTGCCTTTGTAAAATTGTGATAGTAAAAGGCCTTTATGCTTTTTCTCTTCTTGGATCTTGTTTTTTGAGAAAAAGTTTTTTTTCTTCCCAATTGACTGAATTCTGTTTCTCCATTTACTTCTGTCTGCCCTCTTGCCACCCTTGATGCCCACATGAGAGGACCTAAGATGATTCCTAACAGTGTGGGATCCCTCAGGAAAAACAGAAGGCACCACAGACTCTGTTTTGGGTGGAACCTCTGTTTTCCTCATGGAACCTCGGGAATCGTAAGCAGACAGATTAGATATAAGGCTCTACTCTGTTTTGCATTGTAATAGCTGACCTTTTTACTTTGCATATTGAGATAGCTTTTAGCCTTGGTATGTAATAGCTAATACTTTTAGGGATGGCAAATGGCAGTTGTGGGGGGATACTCGGCTCTTTGCATGTTTGGATAATGAAATAATGCTTTTGGTCACCTGGAAGCGTGGAAACATTCCCAGGCCGCACTGAGAGGTAAGGCTCTGATATGTTTTTTTTTTTTTTTTTTTGAGACGGAGTCTTTCTCTGTCGCCCAGGCTGGAGTGCAGTGGCCGGATCTCAGCTCACTGCAAGCTCCGCCTCCCGGGTTCACGCCATTCTCCTGCCTCAGCCTCCGGAGTAGCTGGGACTACAGGCGCCCACTACCTCGCCCGGCTAGTTTTTTGTATTTTAGTAGAGACGGGGTTTCACCATGTTAGCCAGGATGGTCTGGATCTCCTGACCTCGTGATCCGCCCGTCTCGGCCTCCCAAAGTGCTGGGATTACAGGCTTGAGCCACCGCGCCCGGCCGTCTGATATGGTTTTGCTGTGTCCCTACCCAACATCTCGTCTTGAATTGTAATCAAAATTGTAATCCCCATGTATTGGGGGAAGGTCCTTGTGGGGCGTGAATAGATCATGGGGGTGGTTCCCTTATGCTGTTCTCATGAAAGTGAGTGAGTTATCATTAGATCTGATGGTTTTATAAGGGGCTTCTCCCCACTTTGCTCTGCACTTCTGTGTCTTGTGCTCTGTGAAGAAGGACGTGTTTGCTTCCATTTCTGCCATAATTGCAAGTTTCCTGAGGCCTTCCCAGCCATGTGGAACTGTGAGTCAATTAAACCTCTTCCCTTTATAAATTACCCAGTCTCAGGTATGTCCTTATAGCAGCGTGAGAACAAACTAATACGGACTCCCATGGGGGATGGCCTGATTATAGAATGGGCTGATTGGCTTTGGTTTGGCCACCAGCCTCAGAGGAATGCCCTTGCAGTGGAATTCAGGTAAAAGCATTGTGTTGTGTCATCCCACAGTATTTACTTTTTTGGGAGGACCCAGACTTTGGTGTGAAAATGGGATCCTTGATTTTTGGGGATTTGTTCTGCCTTCCAGCTGTGACTGCCTGTTAGGCCCTAGAAACTGCATGCCTCCTTGACGCTGTTCCTGAAAAGGCTCCATCTTAAAGCCAGTAGTCCAAAGAAGAAACTTACATCTTTAAGGAAATGTCCACATGTAAGGATGTCTGCTTTTCCTGGCTGTCTTAACTGCACTTCTACTCACACCATTTTTTTCCTTGGTTTGAGTAAAATATGAATCCTCTATCTTGTTTCACCTAAGAATTGTCCCTTTAGAAATGCAAATTTAGAGTTGCCTAGCTGGCAATTGTTCAGGGCAGGGAACAAGTAATGAAGAGACTGGTCTCAAAAGGTGGTTTTATATTCAGCTATAGGACTCTGACAGGGGCTCTTGAATGCAATTTCCTGATAACTTTAGAAATTGTCATTGGAATAGAGAAAAAAACTTCCAAGACTCTCATGGAGAGCTTATGTGTCCATAAGGATTATTGACCCAATATCAACTAGCGCAGGAGTTAATCATGTGGACTGTACTAATAGAAGACTGAAATTATCTTTTTATGACTTTTTGCTTAAAATGTTGCTGATCCTTTTTGTTTTGCTTTTCAGAGTTAAGAAAACTTTTTCTCTTTTTAAACATTTTAAAATTCTTTTGAGACAGTCTCGCTCTGTCACCCAGGCTGGATGGAGTACAGTGGTGTGATCTTGGCTCACTGCAACCTCTGCCTCCCAGTTCAAGCAATTCTCCTGTCTCAGCCTCCCAAGTAGCTGGGATTACAGGCACTCGTGACCACACCCAGCTAATTTTTATATTTTTAGTAGAAATGGGGTTTCGTCATGTTGCCCAGGCTGGTCTGAAGCTCCTGTCCCCAAGTGGTCCACCCTCCTCAGCCTCCCAGAGTGCTGGGATTACAGGCACTCGTGACCACATCCAGCTAATTTTTGTATTTTAAGTAGAAACAGGGTTTCGCCATGTTGCCCAGGCTGGTATCGAACTCATGTCCCCAAGTGATCCATCCACTTCAGCCTCCCAAAATGCTGGGAGTACAGGTGAGAGCCACCATGCCTGGCCAACTTTTTTTTTTCTTTTGAGCTATTTGACAGCTTTTAACAACTGAGTAAAGTATACTCCTGTGAACAAAATTTGGAGCATATTTCTTTCTCTCTACCTGATTTCTCCAGAATTTGCAGACTATTTGTGATTATTCTTAACTTATGGCAATATAGTTATTTGTATAAGTTCAATAAGAATCTGTTTTCTTTTGTAACAGAACACAGTTGGGGACACTGGTTATATTATCAAGTCTTTTACTGGAATGACATGTTTTCAGACTGTATTGGCAAATTGAAGTTTACCTATAGAGCTGATAAGAGCCCCTTAGAAAAACTGGCCTCATACTTTGTCCTTTACAGGGTTCCAAACCAGTGGCAAGTAAAGAATGTTACTTTCTGCCAGGCCCAGGAACCCCAAGTTATTTTGGTACCTTGAGAAGAGAGCAATTCACCCAATTCACACATTATCTGCAGGTACAAAAAAATCCCTGGCTGGGCTCAAGAGGCTGTTAAAAGGTCTAATCTGAGATTCCTTATGAGAAGTTCCAGCAAAGCCAGGTTTTTTTTTTTTTTTTAAGCCTTTATGGCAAATAATTTTTTTTGCTGCACTTTATGCAAATAATTAAGCTAAGTGTAATAAGACTCATACTTATTTTGCAAATAAATTGGTCTTACTATGATTTGTCTTTGGTAGAACTGAAAAACTGGACAGAGAAAAATTATGTTTTGGAAAAACATAGTATACCTGTTACTAGATTCTAGCTAATTGTTTTTGGATTCCAGCCCATTGTTTTTGAGTCTCTGCTGATGACCCAATATATGATTGGTTCTCAAGGTCATTCACCTAGGTCCCTCAAGGCTTCACATCATTTCTACAGTGACACCTGAAGCTAGGATTTTTACTCCTTATGTTAGGGCTTATTATTTATTTTAAGTCTGCTGTTCACTTAAGAACTGTACTAAAGCTGTAGATAAAAGTGCTAATGTTTTGTTATACAGACCTTGGGATCCTAACTAGGCACTTGTGAATACATACAAACAACTGCAAGACAGTTTCACTCTTCTTACTCTGGGGCATATCCTACTCCAACTATGCCCCATCAGCAGGAAGAAGTTGGAATAGTCATCCACCTTTTCCTATCTCTGTAACTCACACCTCAGGATTGAAGTGTGCTGAAATCCAAAGCGGGGATTGAAACTGACTTTACAAAATTATGACAGTAAAAGAAGTCTGACATGGATAACTCCATCTTGCTCCTAACCTCTAAGCTGTCTTTGCTCACTACTGGGCACAGGCCAAGCTAACCACGGGAGGAATTTAGTTTATAGCTTAACTTAAAATTAAGGATGATAATAGTCCTTCACTAAAACTAACTCACTCCTTGCTTAGGGCCTGAAAACTGCCTTTGTAAGACTAATGAAAGGTGACAAGATTAGGATTATGGGAGGGACTTGAATACTGCAAAAATGTAGGTGTAGTTTGTATAATCCCTTACTGCTCAGGAGTCATGTGGTCAGAGGCCAAAGGATTTGTGACTGCCCCAATTGCTCCTATGAATAACATCACTATTGTAGAGCCTAAAATTGGTGTTTGGAGAGTTTTTTTCAGATTTTCCGGCAACCAACTGACTCTGCCTGGACCCATAACTTATGTCTCAACTGGTCCTGTGACCTTACCCAGAGGTGGACTCAGCCCATGAGGACCGTTTGCCACATCCCTGTGATTTCATCCCCAACAATCAGCAGCACCCATTCCCTAGCCCGCTGTCCACCAATTTGACCATGAAAACCCTAACCTCAGAATTCTAAAGGAGGCTGATTTGAATTAGAACTCTGTCTCCTGTATTGCTAGCCTAGTATCAATTAATCTCTTTCTTTACTGTAATACCTTGGTATTACAGTAAATTAATTTTGTCTGTGCAGTGTGCAGGAAGAGTCCATTGGGTGATTACACTACAGTAAAATTATTTTGACAATTTGTAGGGAGGGAAGGGACCAACCTTTCTGTCTCCTCTGTACCCACCCACCTTAAAGTGAAGTCTGATGGGTCAAGACACTCAACACACTTACACAAAGTCCTCTACTTAAGTGTCAGGCCAGTAAGGGGACATAGACCAATGTAACTGCAGAGGAAACCCAGGTAAGCTATCTTTGTTAACTGACTTATCCCTTATTCACTGGTGTAAATAGATATCAAAGGATTATGAGAAATATTTGGAGAAAAACTATAGCATAAAAGAGAAGAACCAAAATGAATAAATAGCACAATTGACCCTGCATGGAGGTGGTGGAGGGGAAATAATGCAAGGAACAAAACTCCAATTTTCAGATTATAATGTTCACACATATTCAGAGCCTCTATTAATTATTCAAGTATGTAGTACAGCAAAATGAAAAATGAATCCAAAAAAGAGGAACATGTGGAATATAAGAAATAGTGGTGAGCAAAGAAACAGTAAAGCTTTGAGTTTTCCAAATGCTAGCAAAAAGGAGTAATTTTTGAATTAGACAAAAATAAATTTAGAGCCAACAGTATTAAAAGAGACAAAGGGGGCCAGGCACAGTGGTTCATGCCTGTAATCCCAGCATGCTGGGAGGCTGAGGCAGGAGGCCGAGGTGGGCAGATCATCTGAGGTCAGGAGTTTGAGACCAGCCTGGCCAACACGGCGAAACGCCATCTCTACTAAAAATATAAAAACTTGGCTGGATGTGGTGGTACATGCCTGTAGTCCCAGCTACTTGGGAGGCTGAGGCAGGAGAATCACTTGAACCCAGGAGGCTGAGGTTGCATTGAGTCGAAATTTCACCACTACACTCCTGCCTGGGTGACAAAGTGAGACTCTGTCTCAAAAATTAAGAGTTGGAGTCTTGCTCTATCACCCAGGCTGGAGTGCAATCATAGCTCACTGAAGCCTTGAACTCCTGGGACCAAGTGATCCTCCCACCTCAGCCTCCTGAGTAGCTGGGACAACAGGTGCATGCCACCACACCCAGCTAATTTTTGTATTTTCTGTAGAGACAGGGGTCTCACTGTGTTGCCTAGGCTGATCTTGAACTCCTGGCCTCAAGTGATCCTCCCATCTCAGCCCCCCGAGTAGCTGGGATTACAGATATGAGCCACCATGCCTGGCAAAGGGATATTTAATATTGATAAAAGGTGCACTCCACCAAGAACACGTGACTGTCATGGACCTTTATGCACATAATGACATGAATAAGAAATATAAAGCAAACTCTGTTAGAAATACAAGGAGAATAAACATTTACAAATATTCAGTCATGGGGGGAGATCCCTCTCCATTGCTCTCCCTTGTCTCCTTCCCTACTTGTCTCCTTATCTTTTTCTTGCTTTCTCCTCTTCCTTCCTCCAACAAATAGATATTTAGCACCTTGTATGTATTAGGCATTGTGTTAGATACTGTGGGCACAATACCAAGCAAAACAATCTTGGTGCCTGCCACATGAAGCTGATAGTCTAGTGAGGGAGATAGACATTATTCAAATATTCATTCAAATACATGTAAAATTACAACTCTGATGAGTTCTCTATTAATTACTCAATTAATTATTCTGTAGGAGAGCCACACAGAGCTATGAGGTCAGGGAGGTTTTCCTGACCACGCAAAACTTCTTCAGAGATTTGAAGACTGCACAGGAGTTAACCAGATGAAGCAGGAAAAAAAAAAAAAGCATTCCAAGCAAAGGGGAAAACATGTACAAAGACCCTCTGGCAGGAGGAAGCCCAGTGCATATGGAAGACAAAAGAAAGCCAGTGTAGCTGGGGCTCAGACATCAAGTGGAGAATTTTATGAGGCTGAAGAGGTAGATATTGGCCATGCTATGCAGGGCCTCAGAGGCTATATTAATTATTTTGTTTTTATCCTAAGAGTAATAGGAATCATTGAAAAGTTTCCTGGGCAACATAGGGAGACCCCATCTCTACAAATAATAATAATAATAATAATAATAATAAATTAGCCAGGCGTGGTGGTGCACGCCTGTGGTCTCAGTTACTTGGGAGGCTGTGGTGGAAGGATCACCTGAGCCCAAGAGGTCAAGGCTGCAGTGAGCCATGATCACACCACTGCACTTCAGCCTGGGTGACACAGTGAGGCCCTGTCTCAAAAA
>NW_012117977.1:1037316-1050438 GCF_000951035.1 Colobus angolensis palliatus | reverse complement strand
ATGTTGGCCAGGCTGTTCACGAACTCCTGACCTCAAGTGATCCGCCCGCCTCAGCCTCCCAAAGTGCTGGAATTACAGGCATGAGCCACCGCGCCTGGCCCAAGCAAGCTTTTAAGAGACCTTTAGTGGGCAAGATGAGGGACAGGACATAACAAGGATGATTTCCTAGTTTCTGGCTTGTGCAAATGGATGGATGATGGTGCCATTTACTGAGTTACAGAATACTGCAAGAGGACCAAGTTCTTGTTTTGGTTTTGGTTTTGGGGAAAGGAGGAAGAAGGAGTAGACCAGTTGGGGGCAAGTTGGTCACCTCTCTCTCTCCAGACATCCCTTCATGTGGCTAACTAGCGTCTCCTCACGGAATGACAGACTCAGGGTAGACAGACTTGTTACATGGTGCCTCAAGGGTCCAAGAGGGAGTGTCCCAATAAACCCAGGTGGAAGCTGCAAGGCTTCTTATGAACTAGCCTTGTAAATCCCAGAATGTCATTTCTGCTGCATTCTTTTGGTTAATCAAGTCCCTAAGATCAGCCCAGATTTAAGAAGAGAGGGATTAGGCTACACAGAAAGAGAAAGTGGAAAGGCCATGTGCCTCAACTAATGAACCAATGTTGATTATTGTTAACTAAAGTCTATGTTTTATTCAGATTTCTTTAGTTTTTTACCTAATGTTCCTTTTTCTGTTCCAGGATCTCATCCAGGATACTGTATTCAGTTATTATGTCTCCTTAGATTCTCTTGGCTGTGAAAGTTTCTCAGACATTCTTTGTTTTCGATGACTTGGACAATTTTAAAAAGTCTGTTGAGGTATTTTGTAGAATTTGGGTTTATCTGATGCTTGTTTCATAGTTAGGGGTTATGGATTTCTGGAAGGAAGATCAGGAAGGTAAAGTGCCATTATCACATTATATCAAATGTACATGACCTATCACTGATGATGTTAACCTTGATTGTGAGTATAGAAAACTATTTCCAGGATTGCTGCTATAATGGGGAATAGGAAACTTTAATAGTAGTTAATATGGTATTCCATTTGTTCGTTCAACAAATATTTATTGAATGTGTACCCTGTGCCAGGATCTTGGATACAACAATGAACAAAAACAGGTAAATCCTTGCCTTCATTGAGCTTACAGTCTGGTTGAGAAGAGACACAATAAATAATAATATAATAAATTTTATAGTATGTTAGAAGGTAATGCATGCTATGGAAAAATTACATCCCTGAGCAAAAGGGATGGGAGGGCAAATGATATTATTAGTGGAGTGACTAGGGCAATGCCTCATTGAGAAGGTGACATCTGAGCAAAGACTTGAAGGAAGGGAGGGATGTAGTCATTGGAGATCTACAGTAGAGCCTTCCAGGTAGAAGGAACAGCCAGTGCAAAGACCCTAAGTTATGAACATGGCTAGTGTGTTTGAAAAATAGGAAGGAGGAGGCTGGGCACAGTGGCTTGCGCCTGTAATCCCAGTGCTTTGGGAGGCCGAGGCGGGTGGATTACTGGAGGTCAGGAGTTCAGGACCAGCCTGGCCAACATGGTAAAACCCCGTCTCTACTAAAAATACAAAAATATTAGCTGGGCATGGTGGCAGGCACCTGTAATCCCAACTACTCAGGAGACTGAGACAGGAGAATTGCTTGAACCCAGGAGGCAGAGGCTGCAGTGAGCCAAGATCGTGCCATTGCACTCCAGCCTGGGCGACAAGAATGAAACTCCGTCAAAAAAAAAAAAAAACCAAAAAACAAACAGGAAAGAAAGAAAGAAAGGAAAGAAAGGAAAGAAAGAAAGAAAGAAAGAAAGAAAGAAAGAAAGGAAGGAAGGAAGGAAGGAAGAAAGAAGAAAGGAAGGAAGGAAGGAAGGAAAGAAAGAAAGAAAAGAAAAGAAAAATAGCAAATAGGTTAGTGTGACTCTTCAGTCAGAGAAAGTAGGGGAGAGTAGTAGGAAATGATGTTAAAGAGATAACATAAATCCAGACAATTAAAGACCTTGTAAGCTATTGTACAGACATTGGTTTTCTTCTAAATGAGATGGGGAACCATTGGAGAGGTTTGAGCAGAGGAGAGACTTTAATTTAACTTTCATTTTTAATAGGAAAATCTGACTCTTGTTGAGAGTAGATTGTGGTAGGGGGCAGAGGTATAACACCAGTTAGGAGGCTATTGAAATAACCCAGGCAACAGATAATGATGACTTGAACCAAGATGGTAGCTGTGAGAGCTGTGAGAAGTGGGTGAATTATTGATATATTTTGAAGAGTAAAGAGATTTTTTTGATTATTTGAAGATAGAATGTGAGAGAAAGAGATGAGTCAAAGAAATACCAAAGAGTTTGGATCTAAGCACAGGAAAGGATGCAATTGTCATCAACTGAAGGCTGTCAGTAATATAAGTTTTCGGATGTGTGCGGGGAGGCAGAATGGGGAGAGACTAGAAGTAATGTTTTATTTATTTTTAATTTTATTTCAGTAGTTTTTAGGAAACAGGTGGTAGTTTTAGACATGTGCTATGAGATGTCTTTTAGATATTCAAGCAGAGAAGTCAAATATGCACTTAGACATACAAGTCTAGAGTTTAAGGGAGAAGTCTAGGATGGAGATATAAATGGTGTTTAAAGCCAGGAGACAAGATGAGATTATCAAGAGAGGGAGTGGGGACAGAGAAGAGATTACCAAGGATAGCATTCTGGGAGAAAAGAAGGAATCAGTGAAAGAGTCTCTGAAGGAGCAGCCTTCTGAACAAAGCTGGAGGCATCATACTACGTGACTTCAAGTTATATTACAAGGCTATAGTAACCAAAACAGCATGGTATTGTTATAATAACAGACACATAGACCAATTGAACATAATAGATAATCCAGAAATAAATCCATGTATTTACAGCCAACTGATTATAGACAAAGGCACCAAGAACATATATTGGAGAAAAGACACTGTCTTCAATAAATGGTGCTGGTGTTATTACATGGATATATTGGGACACACACACACACAAATAAATGGTCCTGCGAAAATTGGATATTTATATTCAGAAGAATGAAACCCGACCCCTCTCTCTCACCATATACAAAAGTCAATTTAAGATGGATTAAAGACTTAAACATAAGATCCGAAACTATAAAACTACTAGAGGAAAATGGGGGAAACATTTCTGAACATTTATCTAGGCAAATATCTTATGGCTAAGACCCCAAAAGCACAGGCAACAAAACAAACAAACAAAAAAGACAAATGTGACTTAATTAAACAAAAAGCTTTTGCACAGCAAAGAAAACACAAAATAAAAAGGCAACCTATGGAATGAGAAAAACCTTTGCAAACTATATATCTGATAAGGGGTTAATATTCAAAATATATAAGGAACTCAACACCATAGTAAAAACAACGACAACAACAACAACAAAGTAATTCTATTAAAAAGAGGTCAAAGGGCATGAATAGACATCTCTCCAAAGAAGACACACAAATGGCCAAAAGATATGTAAAAAATGCTCAACGTCACTAATTATCAGGGAAATGCAAATCAAAACCACAATTAGATATCGTCTGACCCCAGTTAGGATGGCTGTTATTAAAAAGCAAATAACGGATGTTGGTGAGGATGCAGAGTAAAGGGAACTCATACGCACCATTGGTGGGAATGTAAATTAGTACAGCCACTATGGGACGCAGCATGGAGATTTCTCAAAAAACTAAACATAGAACCACCATATGATCCAGCAATCTCACGATTGAGTATTTATCCAAAAGTAAAGAAATCAGTATAACCAAAAGATACTTGCACCCCCGTGTTTATTGTAGCAGTATTCATAACAGCCAGGATGCAGAATCAACCTAAATGCTCATTAACAGGCAAATGAATAAAGAAAATGTGATATTTACACACAATGGAATACTATTCAGCCATAAAAATGAAATCCTGTCATTTGCAGCAACATGTGTGGTCATTATATTAAGTGAAATAAGCCAGGGACAAAACGACAAGTATCACATGTTCTTACTGATCTGTGGGAACTAAAAAAGCTGATCTCATGGGGGTAGAGAGTAGAATGATAGAAACCACAGGGGGTGGGAAGTGTATATGGGTGGGGGGTTGATGAAGAAAGATTGGTTAATGGGTACAATCATACAATTACATAGAATAAATAAGTTATAATGTTTGATAGCAGAGTAGGGTGACCATAGTTTGCAACAACGCATTGTACATTTCAAATAGCAAGAAGAGAGGACTTTAAATGTTCCCAACACATAGAAATGATAAAGACTCGAGGTGATGGATACTCTAAATACCCTGACTTCATTAATACACATTCTATGCATGCAATGAAATACCACATATACCCTATAAATTTATACAAATATTATGTATCAATTTAAAAGCATGTGTGTAAGACTATACTTTCAGGAGTCACTTCTATAGTTTGTTAATAGAGAAGTTTCTCTGAACGGGTAGAGATAAAAAGCATGTATGTACTGTGTATATAAATGTGCCAAAAATTTCTGGAAAGATATACGCACGAATGTACACACAATATACACACAAAATTATTGCCAGTCATTACCTATGGGGAAGGAAGGGAAGAGTTAAGGAGGGGAGGGAGAATGAGGTGGAGTGGGGCAGGACGGGGCAGGACACAGCAGGGGCACTTTAAATGTGGTCATTTAGAGAGCACAGTGTTGTGACTACTTGAGCTCAAATCCAGATTCTGGTATTTCATATCTGGTTAATCTTGGGGAAGTTACTTCCTTTTCCTCAGTTTCTTAATTCATAAAAAGAGAAAATACTAATAGTATATACTTTATAAGTAATTCTGAGAATTAAATGTGTTAATACCTCAACGCACTTGCAACAGTTCCTGGTACATGGTAAGTCCTCAGTAAACATTAGCTATTATGGTTGTCATTATGCTTCTGTGTTGTTTGGATGTTATATAATGTTGGAATATTCATGTATTTCCTTTGAAAAAGCCAAGAGAAAGGGGCCAGTAGAGAGTGAGAGGTTGAAAATGGGAAAGAGGTAATAATAGGTTGAGTATGGCTAGTGAGGAGACCTGTACATGAATGGGCTCTACAATGCACATGGAGGAATTACGCCTAGATTGGAAGAGGGATATCTTTCATTTTAACAGCAGAAAAGGATGGCTGTGAATACATTTCTAGTTTGGTAGTAGGAAGTTTGTTTCCATCTGGAGACTTCTATCTTATCTTTAAGAGGTGAGTTCTTTGGGGCAGCTGAGGAGTTGGAGTTTTAAGGAAAATAAAGAAGATTGAGAAGTATCATTTGGGAAAATGAGAGAGTGAGTTGAAAACATGACAGGAATCCCCAGAAATATTGAAGGTCCACTTGATGTTGGTGACCACGAATTCAGAGTGGTACCAACCTGTTCATCTATGTGACTTTCTCTTGCAGTGCTTAACACCCCTGGGGGTAGGAGTGAGAAGAAAGGCTGTGAACCAGATGCCAGCATCTTTGATGAATGAGTACAGGACAGCAAAGAGGTAGAGTCAAGGTGTAACCAAATATCATGAAACTCAGAGGAAGAAGGATCAGGGGGTTTTGCCTGAGGGTGGAGGAGGAATGGTTTGAAAGGTGCAGTGTGGCTGGAAGAGGATACCTACCTTACCTCCTCCCTATGCAGTACATGCAGTGTGTTGGTATAGATCACTTTCACTAGAAAGGGCTGTAAAGGAAGCTCCGTCCTCATGGGAAACCTAGAAACGTGGATATTCAGGGATGAGTTTGTGGATGGCAGAAGAGTTTGTTAATCATGGAATAGTGTTCCAGGAGGCACAGCCGAAGCATGTAAGGAGTGAAGGTAGAAGTGGGAGGTCAGGGCCAGGCATGGTGGCTCACACCTGTGATCCCAGCACTTTGGGAGGCCAAGGCAGGCAGATCACCTGAGGTCGGGAGTTTGACACCAGCCTGACTAACATGGAGAAACCCATCTCTACTAAAGTGCAAAATTAGCCGGGCATGGTGGCACATGCCTGTAAGTCCAGCTACTCGGGAGGCTGAGGCAGAAGTATTGCTTGGGAGGCAGAGGTTGCGGTGAGCCGAGATCCCACCATTGTACTCCAGCCTGGGCAACAAGAGCAAAACTCCATCTCAAAAAAAAAAAAAAAAAAGTGGGCGGTCTAGTTCAGGGAGAAGAAGCACAGAGCAATATGGGAATGCAGTTAGAGGACAAGAACAACAATAATAATTAAACATAACTTAATAATAACAATATTAATCTAACAGGGCTTTGCATAGATTATTTCTTTTAATCCTCGGAAAACCTCATGAAAAGTAGACCTTAATTTTACAGATGAGCAGACAGACACAGAACTCAAGTGATTTGCCCAAGGTCACAAAGCAGATATGTCAAACTGGATGCTTACATGTTGAATTATGACAGAGGAAAACAGGGATGTGAATGAGGTATGGTGGGTTCGGCTCATCACAAATTTGGTTAGATGGTTAGTCCTGCTATTTTCTGATAAACAGGGGGCTCTCAGGCCTCCCCACATTTAGATGTATTTGGACCTGGAGGCAGGAGTTGCTGTTTTATTGGTGTTCCTTACATTGCTAGGTGTAGAAGGATCCAGGCAGTGGCCTGACCAGTACATTTTCTCACCTTGGCTCTGCAGAGTGATTGATGGTAGGGGCAGTGGTGTGGTTCTTAGGTGCGTCTTGCCCTAGTTGGATATATAAAGCCAGACTGCAGCTGCCTCTAAGGTATAAGGGCTGAGAGGCAGTTTGTGGAAAATGTGAACCTACTGGAGGACTTCACAGGCTATAGATTCTGAGAGATGTGAGGCTGAGCAGGGGTCTGGCAGTAGCCCAATTTTTTTTTGCAGTGAAAGCATCTCCTTCAGTGTTCAAAGCTTTGGCCTGGCTCCTAAAGAAATCTTTGTTTACTGAAAGGTTTGGGTGCCATGCTTGGTGCTCAAGGAAGTTTATAAAAAAGAACAGGAAGCTTTATTGCAAACTTCCTTGGGGAGCATTTTAGAGCCTTGTGTCAAGATGACCCTATAAAATCCTTTCAGAATTCTAAGAAGGTAAACACAATTGTTAAATATTTAATGCTTATTACATCTACATTACTTATTTTAGTATAATGCATGATAGACTTGGGTATTCTGTGTCCTGTGCTACATGTACCTCGAGGACCCTTGTAAGATAAATTTCACAGAACATTTATGTACAAGTTACAGGACAGAGAAAATGTATGTCTAAAACATAAAGGTCCTTTATAACTATTACATGACTAAATGAAGTTCATTGTTTTAATTTTTGAAGAAGTTTATTTTGAAGCATTTCTTTTTTAATGACATATGGTTAGTTGTAGCAATTATTTATTTGAAGACAAGTTCTTTGTCAGGAGCAAACCCTCAGTTACAGCCTTGGAAAAACAGAATCCACTTTATCATGATACCATTTACAACACAATATCCAGAAATGCATTGCAGTGAAAAGTGAGCCTTGCTTATATGTACCTGTATAGATGGGTTATGAATGAAGGTACTTATACACACGTACAGATCTGAAGAGCACATTAATACTAATGACCAAACGTGGTATTTGTCATCATTCAGATTTAGTTTCTGTGATTGTCAGAGTGTATGAAAGTAGATTAAAATATATATGTACATGTGCTTATATATCAATTCCAATGCATGTAAGATCTGTCATAACTTAGATAGCATATGTGTAATTGTTATAGAATTAAAATTTATGGGCCGGGCGTGGAGGCTCACACCTGTAATTCCAGCACTTTGGGAGGCTGAGGTGGGTGGATCACCTGAGGTCAGGAGTTCGAGACCAGCCTAGCCAACATGGTGAAACCCCATCTCTACTAAAAATACAAAAAATTAGCCAGGCGTGGTGGCAGGTGCCTGTAATTTCAGCTACTTGGGAGACTGAGATAGGAGAATCGCTTAAACCTGGGAAGCAGAGGTTGCAGTGAGCTGAGATTGTGCCGTTGCACTCCAACCTGGGCGACAAGAGCAAAGCTCCTTCACAATAAATAAATAAATAAATAAATAAATAAATAAATAAATAAATAAATAAATAAATAAATTTATTATTTCTTGGCTGGTGGCTCATGCCTGTAATCCCAGCACTCTGGGAGGCCAAGGCGGGCGGATCACTTGAGGTAGGGATTTGAGACCAGCCTGGTCAACATGGTGAAACCTTGTCTCTACTTAAAAAAAAAAAAAAAAGTTAGCCGGGCTGGTGCACACCTGAAATCCCAGGTACTCGGGAGTCTGAGGCATGAGAATCTCTTTAACCCAGGAGTTGGAGGTTGTAGTGAGCTGAGATCACATCACTACACTCTAGCTTGGGTGACAGAGCGAGACTGTCTCAAAAAAAAAAAAGTTAACTGTTACTATTATTTCTAGCACTACAGATTTTCAGTGTAATACTTTTGTCATTTTTTTTTTTTTTTTTTTTGAGACAAGGTCTTACTCTGTTGCCCAAGCTGGAGTGCAGTGGTGTGATCCCGGCTCACTGCACTCTACCTCCTGAGCTCAAGTGATCCTCCCACCTCAGCCTCCAGAGTAGCTGGGACTATAGGCACACACCACCAGGCCTGACTAATTTTTAAATTTTTTTTATAGGTGGGGTCCCGCTATGGTGCCCAGGCTGGTCTCAAACTCCTGGGCTCAAGCAATTTTACTGCCTCAGTCTCCCGAAGTGCTGGGAATATAGGTGTGAGCCAATATACCTGGCTTATTGCTGTTTATAATGTATTTATTGTTAAATGGTAGGCTCCCACGGTGATTTGAGAGTTGCCAGGAAAGGAAGGCCATTTAGCGAGAATCCTGACAGACAAAAGCTGGGGGAAGGCAAAGCAAGATGGCAGAATAGAAAGCTCCACCGATCATACTCTGCCCCCACAAGGACACCAAGGTAACAACTACCTACACAGAAGAAACACCTTCATAAGAACCAAAAATCAGGTGAACCCTCATGTTCATATTGCCAAAAGAGGCACTGAAGAGATTAAAAAACAGCCTGGAATTGCCTACGCCACCCCTCCCCACCCCCAGCAGCAATGGCCTGGTGGGAAGAGCATCTCCCGGTGCTGGGGTAGGGAGAACACAGCAATTGTGAGGCATTGAACTCAGTGCTGTCCTGTTAGAGCAGAAAGGAAACCCAGATCAAACTCAGTTGATGCCTACATATGGAGGGAGCATTTAAAGTAGCCCTAGCCAGAGGGGAATCACCAGTCTCAGTGTTTGGAACTTGAGTTTTCACAAACCTCGCCAATGAGGACTATAGCACTCTGTGTCTCCAAGTAAACTTGAAGAACATTCTAGGCCATTAGGACTGAAACTCGTCGTGAGTCCTAGCGCTGAATTAAACCCAGAGACAGTGGACTATGGGGGCATGCGCCATACTGAGACACTAGCTGCAGTGGCTAAGGGAGTGCTGGCATCACCCCTCCCCTAACCCTAGGCTTCATGGCTCATGGCTCCAAAAGAGACCCGTTCCTTCCACTTGAGAGGAGAGGGAAGAGTGGGGAGGACTTGTGTTTTGCATCTAGGATAACAGCTCAGCCATGGCAGGATAGGGCACTGGTCAGAGTTGTGAGGTCCCTGTTCCAGGTTCTACCTCCCAGATGACATTTCTAGACACACCCTGGGCCAGAAGAGAACCCACTTCCTTGAGGGAAAGGATCCAGTACTGGCAGTATTCATCACCTGCTAACTGAAGATCCCTTGGGGCTTGAATAACCAGCAGCAATACCCAGGTACTACATCAAAGTCTTTGAGTGAACCTCTGAGACTTCCTGGCTTTAGGTGAGACTCAGTACATTACTAGCTGTGGTGGCTATGGGACAAAACTCCTTTTGCTTGAGAAAAGAAGAGGGAAAAGTAAAGGGGACTTTGTGTTGCACCTTACATGCTAACATTGCCATAGGGGGTAGAGCACCAAGTGGGCTCTTGGGATCCCCAATTCTAGGACTTGATTCTTGGATGGTATTTCTGGACCTGCTCTGGGCCAGAGGGAAGCCCACTGGCCTGAAGCATGCATGAATCCCAGGCCAGGCAGCATGCATGACAAGCTGACTTAAGAGACGTTGGGCTTTAAGGGAACATCTGCAATAATCTGGCAGTACTCCTTGTGGCCTGGGGTGGCAATGGCTATGGGGTGAACCTCCTCTCCCTTTGGAAAGGGTAGAGAAGAGTGGGAAGGACTGAATGGTGTGGTTTGAGTGCTGGATCAGCTACAATACAATAGAACACCAGGTAAACATCTAAGGTTTTTGACTCTAGTCCCTGACTCCTAGATGGAACTTCTGGACCCACCTGGGACTTTGGGGACCTCACCGCCCTGAAGGGAAGGACACAGACTTGGCTGGCTTTGCCACCTGCTGACTGTGGAGCCCCAGGACCTTGAGCAAACATACGCAGTAGCCAGGGACAGGTTGCAGCAGGCCTTGGGTGAGACCCAGCGCTGTGCTAGCTTCAGGTCTGACCCAGTGCAGTCATAGTGGTGGTGGCCACAGGGGTGCTTGTGTCACCCCACCCTAAATTTAGGTGGCTCAGAACAGAGAGAGAGACTATGTTTGGGAGAAAGTAAAGGAAGGGAACAAGATTCTCTGCCTGGAAATGCAGAGAATTCTCCCAGATCTTGTCCAAGACCATCAAGGCAGCACCCCTATGAGTCTACAAGAACCACAAAGAAAAAATTCAAGGTACCACAGAGAGGGAATTCAGAATTCTATCAGATAAATTTTAAAAAGAGACTGAAATAATTTGAAAGCGCCAAGCTGAAATTCTGGAGCTAAAAAATCCAATTGGCATACTAAAGAATGCATCACAGTCTTTTATTAGCAGAACTGATCAAGCAGACAAAAGAATTAGTGAGCTTAAAGACAGGCTAATTGAAAATACACAGTCAGAGGAGACAAAAGAAAAAATAAAAAACAAGGAAGCATACCTACAGGATCTAGAAGATAGCCTCAAAAGGGCAAATCTAAGAGTTATTGGCCTTGAGGAGGAGGTAGAGAAAGATACAGGGTTAGAAAGTTTATTTAACAAGATGATAACAAGAGAACTTGCCAAACCTAGAGAAAGATATCAATACCCAAGTACAAGAAGGTTGTGGAACACCACACTGATTTAACCCAAAGACTACCTCAAGGCATTTAATAATCAAACTCCCAAAGGTCAAGGATAAAGAAAGGATCCTAAAAACAGCAAGATAAAAGAAACAAATAACATTGAATGAAGCTCCAATACATTTGGGAGCAGCGGAGACCTTACAGATCAGGAGAGTGGCATGACACATTTAAAGTGCTGAAGGAAAAACACTATAACCCTAGAATAGTATATCTGATGAAAATATCCTTCCAAACATGAAGGAGAAATAAAGACTTTCCCAGGCAAACAAAAGCTGAGGGATTTCATCAACACCAGACTTGTCCTACAAGAAATGCTAAAGGGAGTACTTCAATCAGGAAGAAAAGGACATTAATGAGCAATAATCACCTGAAGGTACAAAACTGACTGGTAATAGTAAGTACACAGAAAAATACAGAATATTATAACACTGTAACTGTGGTGTGTAAACTATTCTTATACTATGTAGAAAGACAAAATGATGAACCAATCAAAAATAACAACTACAACAACTCATCAAGACATAGTCAATACAATAACAGGTAAATATAAACAATAAAAAGTTAAAAAGCAGTGGGGATGAAGTTAATGTGTAGAGTTTTTATTAGTTTTGTTTTGTTTTGTTTTGTTTTGCTAGTTTGTTCCTTTAAGTGTGTAGTGTCAAGTTGTTATCAGGTTAGGATAATGGGTTATAAGTTATTATTTGCAAGACTTATGGTAACCTCAAACTGAAAAACATACAATGGATAAAAAAACATAGAGACATTAGGTCATATCATCAAAGAAAATCACATTCACTAGAGGAATACAGGAATGAAAGAAGGAAGAGTAGACCACAAAACAATCAGAGAACAAATAACAAAATGGCAGGAATAAGTCCTTACTTATCAATAATAACATTGAATGTAAATAGGCTAAATTCTCCAATCAAAAGACACAGAGCAGCTGAATGGATGAACAAACAAGACCCACTGATCTGTTGCTACAAGAAACACACTTCATCTATAAAAACACATGGACTGAAAATAAAGGGATGGAAAAAGATGTTCCATGCTAATGGAAACCAAAAAAGAGCAGGATTCACCATACTTACATCAGTCAAAATAGATTTCAAGACAAAAACCGAAAGAAGAGACAAAAAAGGTCACCATGTAGTGACAAAGGGGTCAATTCAGCAAGAGGATATAACAATTTTAAATATATATGCACCCAACACTGGAGCACCCAGACATATAAATCAAATATTATTAGAGCTAAAGAAAGAGACAGGTCCCAAAACAATAATAACTGGAGACCTCAACACCCCCATTTTCAGCAATGGACAGACCTTTCAGACAGAAAATCAACAAATAATCATCCAACTTAATCTGCACTGTAGACCAAATGGATCTAAGAGATATTTACAGAACATTTCATTTAAGAGCTGCAGAATACACATTCTTTTCCTCAGCACATGGATGATTCTCAAGGATAGACTATATCTTAGGTTATAAAACAAGTCTTAAAAAATTCAAAAATTGAAATAATATCAAGCATATTCTTTGACCACAATGGAATAAGACTAGAAATTAAAAACAAAAGGAATTTTGGAAACTATACAAATACAGGGAAATTAAACAATATGCTCCTGAATGACCAGTGGATTAATGAAGAAGTTAAGAAGGAAACAGGAAAATGTCTTGAAACAAATGATAATGGAAACACAACCTATCAAATCCTACAGGATACAGCAAAAGCAGTACTCAGAGGAAAGTTTATAGCTCTAAGTGCCTGCATCCAAATAAGAGGAAAAACTCCAAATAAATAATCTAATGATGCATCTCAAAGAACTAGAAAAGCAAGGGCAAATCAAACCCAAAATTAGTAGAAGAAAAGAAATAGTGAAGTTCAGAGCAGAAATAAATGAAATTGAGATGAAGGCCAGGCGCAGTGGCTCAAGCCTGTAATCCCAGCACTTTGGGAGGCCAAGACGGGCGGATCACGAGGTCAGGAGATGGAGACCATCCTGG
>NW_012117977.1:1036207-1036766 GCF_000951035.1 Colobus angolensis palliatus | reverse complement strand
CATCACACACCGGGGCCTATCATGGGGAGGGGGGAGTGGGGAGGGATTGCATTGGGAGTTATACCTGATATAAAGGATGAATTGATGGGTGCTGATGAGTTGATGGGTGCAGCACACCAACATGGCACAAGTATACATATGTAACAAATCTGCACGCTACGCACATGTACCCTAGAACTTAAAGTATAATAAAAAAAAAAAGAAAAGAAATTGAGATGAAGAAAACAATACAAAAGATCAATGAAACAAAAATATAGTTTTTGAAAAGTTAAAGTTTTATATAAAGTTAAATATAGTTTTTGAAAAGTTAAAGAAAATTGACAAACATTTAGCCTGAGTAACTAAGAAAAAAAGAGAAAATAAAAAAAAAAACCAGAAATGAAAAAGGAGGTATTAAAACTCATACTACAGAAATTCAAAGGATCATTAGAGGCTACTATGAGCAACTATATGCCAATACATTGGAAAATCTGGAATAAATGGACAAATTCCTAGACACACACAGCCTACCAACATTGAATCAGGGAGAAACCCCAAACCCAAACAGCACAAAAGCAAG
>NW_012117977.1:1012170-1035189 GCF_000951035.1 Colobus angolensis palliatus | reverse complement strand
GAAACCCCATCTCTACTAAACACACAAAAAAATTAGCTGGGCATGGTGGCACACACCTGTAGTCCCAGCTACTTGGGAGGCTGAGGCAGGAGAATGGCCTGAACCTGGGAGGCAGAGCTTTCAGTGAGCCAGGATCACGCCACTGCACTCCAACCGGGGTGACAGAGCGAGACTCCGTCTCAAAGAAAAAAAAAATCCTCAACAAAATACTAGCAAACTAAATTCAACAATACATTAGAAAGATCATTCATCATGACCAACTGGGATTTATCCCTGGGATTCAAGGATGGCTCAACATACATAAACCAATCAATGTGATATAGCCTGTCAACAAAGTGAAGGATAAAATCCTTCGGTTTCAGTTTGAAATAAAAATCTTCCATTTCAGTTGATGCTGAAAAAGCATTTGATGAAATTCAACATTTCCTCATGATAGAAACCCTCAATATCCGGGGATAGAAAAAACATACCTTGACATAATAAAAGTCATATACAATAGACCTGCATCTAGTATTATACTGAAAGGGGAAAAACTTAAAGCCTTTCCTGTAAGATCCGGAACATGACAGGGATGTCCACTGTCATCACTGTTATTCTGAAAGTCCTAATGTAGCAGGACGAGCCGCAGACAAAACTCCTCAGACACCGGATTAAAGAAGGAAGAGGTTTTTTATTCGGCCGGGAGCGTCGGCAGACTCGCGTCTTAAGAGCCGAGCTCCCCGAGAAAGAAAAACTTGGCCTTTTTAAAGGCTTACAACTTTAAGGGGTCCACGTGAAAGGGTCGTGATAAATCGAGCAAGCGTGGGAAACGTGACTGGGGGCTACATGCATCAGCTAACAGAACAAAAAGTTTCACAATGCTTTTTTCATACAGTGTCTGGAATTTACAGATGACACAAGTAGTTTAGGCCAGGGGTTGATGTTATTATTATTACTTTGTTTAACTCCTAGGGCTGGGTGGTGGTGCCAAGGTTGTCTGGCTATTTATCTTACTTTTGTTTCTCTCTCTCTTTTCTCCTGTCTTTGAACTAGGCAAGGTGGGGGGAGGGGGCAGCAGGAGTAGTAGTGGTCTCCTCCCTTACTAACGAGAGCAGTCAGAAAAGAGAGAGATACAAAGGGTGTCCAATTTGGAAAAGAAGAAATCAAACTATCCTTGTTTGCCAATGATATGATCTTATATTTAGAGTAAACTAGACTCCATGACAAAACTATTAGAACTGATAAATTCATTAGAATTGTAGGATACACAATCAAAATACAAAAATTAGTAGCATTTCTATATGCCAACAGTGAACAATCTGAAAACGAAATTTAAAAAATAATCTTATTTACAATAACCACATGTAAAATTACATACCTAGTAATTAACTGAACTATAAGAAGTGAAAGGTCTCTATAATGAAAAGTAAAATACACTGGCCGGGCGCGGTGGCTCAAGCCTATAATCTGAGCACACTGGGAGGCAGAGGTGAGCAGATCACGAGGTCAGGAGTTTGAGACCAGCCTGGCCAACATGGTGAAACACCATCTCTATTAAAAATACCAAAAAAATTAGCTGGGCGTGGTGGCACACGCCTGTAATCCTAGCTACTCAGGAGGCTGAGGCAGGAGAATTGCTTGAACCCGGGAAGTGGAGGGTGCAGTGAGCTTAGATAGCGCCACTGCACTCCAGCCTGGGCGACAGAGTGAGACTCTCTCTTGACATATAAAAATGTCAATTCAAAATGGATTAAAGACTTAAATCTAAGACCTCAAACCATGAAACTACTTCAAGAAAACATTGGGGAAAATCTCCACAACATTGGTCTGGGCAAAGACTTCTTGAGCAATACCCAACAAGTACAGACAACCAAAGCAAACATGGGCAAACTGGATTGCATAAAGTTAAAGAGCTTCTGCACAGCAAAGGATACAATCACCAAAGTTGCAGACTACCCCTCTGACCAGGGATTAATAACCAGAATATAGAAGGAGCTCAAACAACTCTATAGGAAAAAATCTAATAATACAATCAAGAAATTGGCAAGATATTTGAATAGACATTTCTCAAAAGATGACACACAAATGGCAAACAGGCAAAAGAAAAGTTGCTCAGCATCATTGGTCATCAGAGAAATGCAAATCAAAACTATGAGATATCATCTCACCCCAGTTAAAAATAACCAAAGACAGGCAATAACAAATGCTGGTGAGATGTGGACAGAAGGGAACACTTGTACACTGTTGGTGAGAACGTAAATTAGTACAACCACTATGGAGCACAGTTTGGAGGTTCCTCAGAAAACTAAACATTGAGCTATCATATGATCCAGCAATCCTACTGCTGGGTATCCACCCAAAAAGAAAGGAAATGAGTATATCAGAGAAATAGCTGCACTCCTATGTTTCTTGCAGCAGTGTTTACAACAGCTAAGATTTGGAATTAACCTAAGTGTCCATCAACAGATGTTTGGATAAAGAAAATGTGGTACAGATACACAATGGAGTACTATTCAGCCATAAAAAATTGAGATCCTGTCATTTGCAATAACATGGATGGAACTGGAGATCACTATGTTAAGTGAGATAACTCAGGTCCTGAAACACTAACATCACATGTTCTCACTTATTTGTGGAATCTAAAAATCAAATCAATTGAACTCATGGACACAGAGAATAGAAGGATGGTTACCAGATGCTGGGAAGGGTAGTGGGGGTTGGGTAGTGGAGGTGAGGTTGGCTAATAGGTATAAAAAATAGAAAGAATGACTAAGACCTTCTATTTGATAGCAAAATAGGGTGACTTACATGGTTTGGATTTCCCAAATCTCATCTTGAATTGTAATCCACATAATCCCTACATGTCTGGGGAGAGACCTGGTAGGAGGTGATTGGATCATGGGGGTGGTTTTCTGCATGCTGTTCTTGTGATAGTGAGTGAGTGCTCATGAGATCTAATCGTTTTATAAGGGGTTCTTCCCCCTTTGCTCCACATACTTCTTTCTCCTGCCACCTTGTGAAGAAGGATGTGTTTGCTTCCCCTTCTGCCATGACTGTAAGTTTTCTGAGCCCTCTCTAGCCATGCAGAACTGTGAGTCAATTAAACCTCTTTCCTTTATAAATTATGCAGTCTCGGGTATTCTAGCAGTGTGAGAATGAACTAGTACTGTGACTATAGTCAATAATAACCTAATTCTATATTTTAAAATAAGTTAAAGAGCATAATTGAATTGTTTGTAATTGTTTGTAACTCAAAGGATAAATACTTGAGGGGATGGACACCCCATTCTCTATGATGTGCTTATTTCACATTGCATGCCTGTACATCTCATGTACCCCATAAATTTATACACCTACTATGTACCCATAAAGATTAAAACATAAAAAAGAATCCTGCCAGTGTGGCACTAACCACAGCTTGGGGTCTGGACATCAGTTTCACATGTTCATAATGTCAATATTCTAAATGTTGCAGAGTTGATGGATGCTGGGAATGTGGATTCTCACTAAGGATGTTCACAAGGGAGTGTTGTATAAACCAGAATGCCAATTTATTAATTTACAAATGCAAATGTAATTGTTCATGCAGATTTGATTGGAACATAGCTAATTCTTTCCCTGTGGGCAGATCTTCATGGGAAGCCAAATTGTAATCATAATATTGTTCGTACCATAGAATCAAGACAAAGTGAGTTAGTTGGATCATTTAAATGCATAGTACTGTTTGTGTTATAATTGCTCTAATGGCCTGTCTCCTCAATATGGACTAGAGTATTTACTCCCTGGGAAGACTGGTGTATTTGTTTTGGATGTCAGTGCCTACCCACCCCACCTCCCGAGTAGGGCCTTTTCAGGTTTTTAAATTTTTCCATTATTTCTTGGCTGATCAAAACCCTTGATTAGGCTAGGCACAGTGGCTCATGGCTGTAATCCCAACACTTTGGGAGGCTGAGTTCAGGGAATTGCTTGAGGCCAGGAGTTCAAGATCAGTCTGGGCAACCTAGTGAGACCCTGCCTGTCTCTACAAAAAAATAAAATTGGCCAGGTGTGGTGGTGCATGCCTGTAGTACCAACTACTCGGGAGGCTGAGGCAGGAGGGTCACTTCAGCCTGGGAAGTTGCAGCTCCAATGAACCATGATCATGCCACGGCACTCCAGCCTAGATGACAGAGTGAGATGCTATCTCTAAAACAAAAAACAAAGTGAAACTCTTGATTGGCATAATTTTGTTTCTCCATCAGGTTTCTTTTTAAAACAAATACTGAAGTAAAACATGTATCTTTAGCTATTATCTCTTAAATCAGATTACCTTCTGTAATAATTCTATGGGAATTATTCTACTGGAGCACAGTCATTCAAGCCTGTAACCCCAGCACTTTGGGATGCCAAGGCGGGAAGACCGCTTGAGCCCAGGAGTTTGCAGCCAGCCTGGGCAACATAGACCCCGTCTCTACAAAAAAATAAAAATAAAAATAAGAAAATTAACCGGGCATGGTGGTGTGTGCCTGTAGTTCATGCTACTTGGGAGGCTGAAGTGGGAGGATCCCTTGAGCCAAGGAGGTAGAGGCTGCAGTGAGCCATTATAGCACCACCGCATTCAAGCCTGGGCAACGGAGTGAGGACCTGTCTCAATAAAAACCCACAAAAAACTATGGGTGCATCGTACGGTTGCCAGTGAATAAGGTTATAAGATAAAAAACAGGATGCTCAGTGAAATTCAGCTAACCAAGGGCTGTATATTTTTAGTGTAAGTATATCCAAAATATTAATGAGGTGTACTTACACTAAAACAAATATTCATTGTTTACCTGAAATTCACATTTAAATAGGCATCCTGTATTTTCATTTGCTAAACCTGGCAATCCTACCAGCACTTTCACATGAAGCCATGAGGGTTGGCTGGATTCATGCTGGTAGGTAAGCACCAATCCATTCAGTTGCCTCAGACAGGACAAAAGCCATTTCCCCTAAAAAAATCGTTTAGTTTGACGGTAGGTAGCAACGAAGCACGGAAGAATCTTGACCCTTTGAGGAACCCGTAACTGACGCAAGTGCCATAAATGCTACTTTGATTGATTCCCCGCCCCTTCCATTCTTCTTTTCCTGCAATTGCTCTATCACTTCTTCCCTGTCAAGTCCCGCCCTTTCAGCTACCTCCAACTGCAGAGGAACCGGTTGCCTAAAAGGAGCCGGCAAAAGCGCCTACGTGGAGTCCAGAGGAGCGGAAGTAGTCAGATTTGACTGAGAGCCGTAAAGCGCGGCTGGCTCTCGTTTTCCGGATAACGACTACAGCTCCGACTGTCAGTGCCGGCCTTCCTCGTGTAAGGGGATCTGCCGGACCCTTGCAAATTCAATTTCTTTCCCATTCCGGGCCCTTCCCTATCGTCGCCCCCTTCACCTTGGATCATGTTCAAGAAGTAAGGACATGCTGTGGCCTCCATCGGCTGCTCACAAAGGCGGTGGGGTGGGGGTGGGGAAGAGGGCGAGAGCTAAGATCCTCTTTCTCTCTCCCCCGCCCCTGCCATCCTGACTCCCTAAGGTTTTCTATAGTACTATGCTCTCACTCCCAACTTGAACACTTCTTTAAGCTTTCCATCTGTAGTCCTCAATCGGGTTTCAGTCCCTCCACTCCCATTGTTTTTTCTCCTTACCCCTCTTTCTCTTTTGCCCCCTCCCCCAATTCTGTCTCCATTCCTAGGGTTCTACCAATCACATCCGTGCACTGTGATTTAGGGGCATATCCTCTGTAGCTGAGAGGGGAGCCCTTCGCTCACTGCCATATGTTTATTAGTTATGAACTGAATAAAGGAAGGCTTGACTTCCTGGGTCATGGGAGTGAAGGAGTCTGGGTGACAGGAAGCAAGCGGCCTGTCATGCCTATTGCCTAGCTGCCAGATTAACCTTGCCTTGAAAATAACGTGATTGCCCCATAGGCTATTCAGTATAAGGAAGACAAAAATTCCTTGGGAACCTACTAGTGGGTTTGCCTTCCAGATTTGGTAGACGCAAAAAGCAAAGGGGGAACATGGGCAAAGGAAGGTGGGTTTTGTGCATGAAATTTTGAGCAAAAATGAAATAGGGATCTTAGAAATCATTACTGTCATCACTTAAAAAAAAAATCTCAGCAGATTACATAGCCTAGCAGGGACCAATTTTCTATGTTATGCTTGGGTTGGTCTTTTGTATCTCAACAATTGAGGGCTTTGTTTTTTGATCACAGGTTTTATTATTGGTGGGAGCCTGTGTTTCTTCCTGGGTAGAATTGAATAAGATTTTCCAGGAAAGGCATCTGTGTAGCTAATTACAGATTATGGTGCAAAGTATGTCTCATATTCCTTCCCCCAACCCCAGCTAATTGCTGTATACTTGACAGTTTATTTCAATATTGTATTAAGACATTGGTTTTGTGCTGGACAGAGTAAAAGGGAAGTGGCATTTAAAAAAATTATTTCATAATTATTTTAAGTATCTACTTGGTTGGGAATAAATGACTAATTAGAACAATACCTTTAGGTATTCTGATACCTCTACTTAGAAATGCCTGTTTCTTTTCTTGCAAAAATTACTTGGCAGATTTGATGAAAAAGAAAATGTGTCCAACTGCATCCAGTTGAAAACTTCTGTTATTAAGGGTATTAAGAATCAATTGATAGAGCAATTTCCAGGTATTGAACCATGGCTTAATCAAATCATGCCTAAGAAAGATCCTGTCAAAATAGTCCGATGGTAAGTCTTTGTTTTTGTCTGTGTAAAGCTTGGTGTAGCTGAATATTTAATGATTAGATTGCACTCATGCTAAATGGAATTATTTTCAGATTAACCATTGATAGATTAATAATGGGGTAGACACAGAATAACTCTAAAACTCCAATATTTGCATTTCAAAGATTTTCTATGTCCTTGAAAAAATGTGGCTTTGTGTATTGATTGTTTTAGTAAAGAGTTAAATGTTTTAGTTCAGAGTTGTATTTAATTTATTTCAGTTTGTTCTTTAGAGAATTGTTTTATTGAATCTAACAACAGAATTAATAAAATGTGAAATAAAATTGGTTGTAGCAGGTAATATTTTTCTTTTTCTCTACTGGACTTGTATGATAGGAAAAACAATGTAAATAATATTTTTCTGGCCAGGATTTTTATTGACTTTTTTAAAAAGTTTACTTTATCACTGTATATGCGTGTTTTATGTTGTGAATTTTTGAAAGAAAATATTTAACCTGGTACTTTGTGACATTTGTCTTACAGCCATGAACATATAGAAATTCTTACAGTAAATGGAGAATTACTGTTTTTTAGACAAAGAGAAGGGCCTTTTTATCCAACCCTAAGATTACTTCACAAATGTAAGGTTTTTTATTTTTATTTTTTGAAATTTTACTCTTACTGCAATATTCAAATGTAAAGTCTTGTAAGAAATAGGCATTTAATCAGATGAGACACTGCTGGGGGAGAAAAACAAATATGCATTTTAAGGATATTGAAAGACTTCTGATAATTAACTCATTATTTATTAGTACTAGGTAATAATGAATGTAAAACTAAAATGAATGCCCATCTTGTGGTAAATCTGAAAAATGCAAATTCTCTCATGCATTCCAGAAAGCCCAAGAAAGATCATTTATTCATTCATTCAACAAATATTTATTGCCAGGCACGGTGGCTTACGCCTGTAATCCCAGCACTTTGGGAGGCCAAGGCAGGCGGATCACCTGAGATCAGGAATTTGAGACCAGCCTGGCCAACATGGGGAAACCCATCTCTACTAAAAATACAAAAATTAGCCGGGCTTGGTGGCAGGTACCTGTAATCCCAGCCACTCGAGAGGCTGAGGCAGGAAAATCGCTTATATCCGGGAGGCAGAGGTTGCAGTGAGCCGAGATCAGGCTATTGCACTCTAGCCTGGGGGACAAGAGCGAGACTTCTTCTCAAAAAAAAGGAAAAAAAAACAAACACAAATATTTATTGAACTTACTATGTGCTAGGCACTCAGCTAGGTGCTGAGAATACAATGGGAAGCAAAGACATTGTCTCTGTCCTTACGAAACTAATAGTCTAGTTTGGAGAATAAACAGCAATTAGATAATTACACAAATATATATTTACAAACTGTGATAAGCATTGTGAGCATTTTCATCTTTTATATTTGTATCTGTTAGCCTAATAGAGAAAAGTCAATATATGAGAAAGCATTGACTAAATGTCCTTCCATCCAGTTATTTCCTGTGATGTGTGTAAATGCATATTTTTTTTTTTAAATTGGGCTCTCTGTTACATAGTTTTTAAAAATTGATACATAATAGCTGTACATTGTCTGCTGTTGTGCCTGTATCCTCCCCCACCTATATATATTTATAATAGTTGTACATATTTTAGGGGTACATGTGATATTTGATACCTTTATACAGTATGTAATGATCAAATTAGGGTATCTATCACTTCAAACGTTTATCTTTGTGTTGAGAAGACTACAATTCTTCTAGCTATTTTGAAATATACAGTAAATCATTATTAAATATAATTTCCTTACTGTACTCTCAAATACTAGAACTTATTGACCTGTATTTTTGTACCCCTTAACCAACTTCTCTTCAACCCCTTGCAGTTTTTTTTTTTTTAAATTAACAGGCTTTTATTTTTTAGAGCAGTTTTAGGTTTACAGAAAAAGTAAGGAGAAAGAACAGAGTTCCCTCTCCCAGGTTCAGATTCCCCTATGAATAACATCTTGTGTTGGAATGATACATTTGTAACAATTGATGAACCAGTGTTGATACATTATTATTAACCCAAGTCCTTAGTTTACATTAGGGTTTACTCTTTGTATTCTACACTTTTATGGGCTTTCCCAAATACATCATGTCAAGTATCTACTGTTAAGTATCATACAGAATGGTTTTACTGCCCTAACATTCTTTGTGCTCCACCTATTCATCCTTCCTCCCCCTACTTCCCCAACCCCGGGTAACCCCTGATCTTTTTAATAGTTTTTTTACTTCGCATTTTTCACTTAACATTATATCACGAAAATTTCCCACAGCATATTAAGTAGTCTCCAAAAACCATAGTTTTTCGAGGAAGGAGTAGTATAAATTTTGAAACTATGGTTTTTGGAGAATACTTGGGAGGCTGAGGTGGGCAGATTGCATGAGCTCAAGAGTTCAAGGTTATTGTGAGGTATGATTGCTCCAATGCATTCCAGCCTGGGTGGCAGAGCAAGACCCTGCCTCAAAAAAAAAAAAAACAAAAAAAAAACAAAAAAGATTACCAATTTGGTAAACAAATGATAGTGTTTCAGAGTTTTCTTTTGTATCTGTTAGATTACTATAATTTGGGGAAATATTTGTTCAGATCCTTTGCCTTTTTCTGTTGAGTCATTAGTGTTATTAATATATTGTATTTCTTTTCTTATAGATCCTTTTATCCTGCCACACCAGCAGGTTGATAAAGGAGCCATCAAATTTGTACTCAGTGGAGCAAATATCATGTGTCCAGGCTTAACTTCTCCTGGAGCTAAGCTTTACCCTGCTGCAGTAGATACCATTGTTGTATCCTTCCCAGGCTAAAACTGCTGAAAAATGTATTCATTGTGCTCTTATCATTACTGCGAAAGGTGTATCATTCAAGAGAACATTAGATGTACTTTTTGAAGGTTACTGTTACTCTTATCTCATGCTTTTCTGGTTACATTTGAAGTTGTACAGAGTAATTTTATTTGTTGCTACTGAATTATCTCATCTTAGGTAGTTTCTTAGAAGTTAAATGAGAACAAGTTACAAAACAGTCTCAGCTGCATTTCAGCCCAGTCAGGGCCTACTGTTATCAGACTTAGGACACAATAGGGAATTCTTGATTACTAGGGGAAAGGATATAGATGATATAATTGGATCAGCTTTTTGGATATCAACTTGCCACTGTAATGTTCATTTTGACTTACTGACATACATTGGAGTAAAAGCTCTCAAAAGGGAAAAGAATTTAGTCACCAGGTATAGGTGTCTCTTCCCAAGCAACAATTTTGTGTTGGGAGTGAATAGTGGGAAATATTGGCAACCTCCAACTTTTATTTTGAAAATTAATTATTTGAAAAGTTGGGTTTGGGGGCCTCAGAGCACGTTTTCTCAAAGAGAAATGTCAGAGTCCCAGATAGTCCTTAAAGATCGATTCAACTTATGACATACCTGAATAATTCTGCATTATTTCCATTTCTACCATGCTGTTTCAGCTATTTTCTGGATTAAATAGATTTTTGTGACTATTCTGGACAGGAGAACATCTTCTCCTTTATTATAGCCAAAGTAGCCATTTGCCTCAGGTATAGAAATGGTATGGAATGGTACTTGGTGGGAATAGGGAAATTACTTTTAGAGTGTGTTTATCTTATTTTATTTTTTAAGACGGAGTCTCGCTCTGTCGCTCAAGCTGGAGTGGAGTGGCGCGATCTTGTCTCACTGCAACCTCTGCCTCCTGGGTTCAAGCAATTCTCCTGCCATAGCCTCTTGAGTAGTTGGGATTACAGGCACCCACTACCATGCTCAGCTCATTTTTGTATTTTTAGTAGAGACAGGGTTTCACCATGTTGGTCAGGCTGGTCTCAAACTCCTGAGGTCGGGTGATTCACCCGCCTTGGTCTCCCAAAGTGCTGGGATTACAGGTGTGAGCCACCATGCCTGGGCAGGGGTATGTTTAAGAATAAGAATAAGAAAAAAAAAAAAAAAGATACTCTCTGTTGGGGCAGTTACAGTGAAGGGGTAGTATAAGTTGTATGTTTATATTCTAGGAACAGTTTATGTTGACATGCTTTTTGCCTAATAGATGCTCACATATTTGGAACACTGAATGAATTGAAAACCAAAGGAGAAAAGTGAGGACGGGTTTTTGGTTGTTGTTGTTGTTTGTTTGTAATATTTATGATTCCTCTAAGTGTTGGTAAGTTTTTAGTTCTGGAGTTAACCTTAAGTGGAAAATTTTCTTAGTACCTAGTCTTTACTTTTAAAAATAATTTTTATTTTGAAACAATTATAGATTTAGAGAAAGTTGTAAAAAAAAAAAAATGGTACAGAGAGGTCTTGTGTACCCTGAATCTTGACTTTTAAAAATATATACTGCAGTGTTTAACATTCCAGAAACTTCAAATGTTAATCAAGACCACTCTGGTTTTTCTAGAAAGGTTGAAACTGTTATATCGGGCTCTTAAAGATAGACTGGGAATTTAACTATTATTTTAAAACATCCTTTACATAAAACTACCATTCAGGCTGGGTGTGGTGGCTCACGCCTGTAATCCCAGCACTTTGGGAGGCTGAGGCGGGCAGATCACGTGAGGTCAGGAGTTTGAGACAAGCCTGGCCAACATGGCGAAACCCTGTCTCTACTAAAAATACAAAAATTAGCCGGGTGGGGTGGTGTGTACCTGTAATCCCAGCTACTAAGGAGGCTGAGGCAGGAGAATCACTTAAACCCACGAGGCAGAGGTTGCAGTGAGCCGAGATCATACCACTGCACTCCAGCCGGGGTGACAGAGCAAGACTTCATCTCAAATAACCAAACAAACAGCTGGCCATGGTGGCTCACACCTGTAATGCCACCACTTCGGGAGGCCAAGGCAGGCAGATCATGAGGTCAGGAGTTCAAGACCAGCCTGGCCAACATAGTGAAATCCCGTCTCTACTAAAAATACAAAAATTAGCCGGGTGTGGTGTAGTCCTAGCTACTTGGGAGGCTGAGGCAGGAGAATTGCTTGAACCTGGGAGGCAGAGGTTGCAGTGAGCCAAGACTGCGCCATTGCACTCCAGCCTGGGCAACAGAGTGAGACTCCGTTTCAAAAACAAACAAAAACCCCCACCATTCAGTGATCAGAATACTTAATCAGAGCAATTAATATTTATTGATTTCATGGCTTTTAGTATTTATGTGCAAGAAATTTTACTCCTTTTTTTGTGTGACTTATTCTGGTTTTGTGGGCATGGGTTATAGTATTAACATTTGACTTGAATGAAAAGGGGTTATTAGATTTATTCATCTAGCATTTACTGAGTACAGTATACCCACAGACTCTGCTAGGTCTCTGCTCTCAAGGAGTTAATGGTCTAGGAGAAGACACAAGAGGTGTTCCAAGTGGCTTAACTAGTAACGTGATCATTACTCGACACCCTTCCCTTGATGGGGAGGCCCCAAGGCATTTTGATAAATAGTTTTCTTAGCTGTGTTCTTTCAGGCTATCATGGCAGAAGGAAAACAGCATGCTCTATGTGTTGGAGTCATGAAGATGTCTGCAGAAGACATGTAAGTCTTACTTTAGGCCCCCTTAACTTTTGATATATGGGTAACCAACCCAGGAAGCATCAGAATTACAGGTGAAATTTGCTGTCATGTATACCACATTACACAAATATCCAAGCACAAAAAGCTTCATTTCTGATATTTCCTAACACTTAGGAAGCCAGTGAAACCTATTTTGTCTTCAGGATTGTAGTCTTTCTGAAGCACTGAAAAGAACCCATGTGCCAACACAGCTGTTTTATATGTGCGTATGTGGTACTTTAGGAATCTTATTTAATATAATTTAAATTGGGGGAGGAGGGAAGATGTTTTACTGCTATCTTCATTTTATTTTTTTTTTTTTTAATTTTTTTGAGATGGAGTCTCACTCTGTTGCCCAGGCTGGAGTGTAGTGGAGTGATCTCAGCTCACTGCAACCTCTGCCTCCCGGGTTCAAGCAATTCTCGTGCCTCAGCTTTCCAAGTAGTTGGGATTATAGGCGTGCGCCATCATGCTGAGCTAATTTTTGTATTTTTAGTAGAGACGGGGTTTTACCATGTTGGCCAGGTCAGTCTCAAACTCCTGACCTCAAGTGATCTACCCACCTTGGCCTCCCAAAGTGCGGGATTACAGGTGTGAGCCACTGTGCCTGGTCATTATTGCTAGTTTTAAAAACAGTGATATATCTCACCACCACACAGTATTTATCTTATATTCTGACCTGGTAGTACAAGAAATGTAGAATATTTAGAGAACTAGTAAAGATATATTACTAAAACATAGGCAGTATATTTAAAAACTCTAGAACCCATTTGATGACCAAATTAGTGGTAATAATTTTGTTTCAGGGTTAATGTAGCACTTTGATATTCCCCTAGTCTTGTGACATTGTTACTCTGGTTCTATAGACCCACTAGTTAGATCACTAAAATCACTTTTAGATATAAGCTTCCACAGAGTAATGTAGTTTAATATAAACAACAATGTAATTGTGATGGCAATAAGTTCTTTACTTGTGGCTTAATAATTAAAAAATAACAATATACTTTGAATTATATTTATCACAAGACTATAAAAATGCATAAAAGTATGTTTATGTGTTTTTTTCCCTTCTACAGTGAGAAAGTCAACAAAGGAATTGGCATTGAAAATATCCATTATTTAAATGATGGGCTGTGGCATATGAAGACATATAAATGAGCTTCAGAAGGAATGCACTTGGGCTAAATATGGATATTGTGCTGTATTTGTGTTTGTGTCTGTGTGTGACAGCATGAAGATAATGCCTGTGGTTATGCTGAATAAATTCACCAGATGCTAAAATTCTGTTAGCTTCAGAAATTATTTTAAGTTTTCTTAAACTCAAGTTAAAATTGGGTAGCAAACTTGGACATCAAAAGGTATCTGGTAAGTAACCAAACTCAGACAACTTAACGTCCTTTCTTAGGCTAATGATATAAGACTGAAGAGCAGGACTTGGTCAATGGATTGCACTTTATGGTAGACCCCTAGAGAAACTGTCTAATTGAATGGGGCTAGAAACTAGACTAGGAATTTTATTCTATTACTCCAGGCGACCCAGCAGTGCTCCTTCTCTTGTGTGTGTGTGTGTGATTGTTTTGTTTGTTGATTGTTTTTTTTTTTTAACTTTTCAATGGAAAATTCTAAACATATTCAGAAGTCTGGAGAATAGTATAATGGACCTTTCCATATCCATCACCCAGTTTCAGTTTATGGTCAGTCTTATTTCATCTATACCTCAATTATTTCTCCCCACCCCCCTCCCCAATTATTTTGAAGCAAATCCCAGACATCCTATCATTTCATCCATAACTACTTTATTCTTTTTTTTTTTTTTTTGAAACAGTGTCTTGCTCTGTTGCCCAGGCTGGAGTGCAGTGGTGTGATCTTGGTTCACTGTGACCTCCACCTCCTGGGTTCAAGCGATTCTTGTGCCTCAGCCTCCTGAGTAGCTGGGATTACAGGCATGTGCCACCATACCCAGCTAATTTTTGTATTTTTGGTAGAGATGGGGTTTCGCTATATTGGCCAGACTGGTCTTGAACTCCTGGCCTCAAGTGATCCGCCTCCCCCCACCCCCAGCCTCCCAAAGTGCTGGAATTATAGGCGTGAGCCACCGTGCCCAGCTAATTTTTATATATTTTGTAGTTGGCCAGGCTGGTCTTGAACTCTTGGCCTCAAGTGATCCGCCTCCCTTCAGCCTCCCAAAGTGCTGGGATTATAGGCATGAGTCACCATGCCTGGCGTCATAACTACTTTAGTATGTATCTTTAAAAATTAGAAAAACCCCACAATACCATTATCACACCTAAAAAGTTGAACTGTTTCTTAATATGATCAAATATCTAGACTGTTAATTCTCTTGTCTCTTAACTATTGGTTTGCTTGAAATAGGTACCACACAAGGTTCATACATTGCATTTGGTTATTATTTATTGAAGTCTATTTAATTTATAAGTTTTCTTTTCTTTTCCCCCTTAAATTATTTAAGAAATCTAGTTGTTTTGTCTTTAAAGTTTCCACACATATTCTGGATTTTGTTGATTGTATCACCGTGAAGTCATTAACTTGTTTGTATGCCTCCTGTGTATCCTGTAAACAAGTAAGATTGATCAGATTCAGGTTCAGTTTTTTTAGTGCCTTCTTTTGAGTAAAGTCATACCAAACAGATGCCCAGAACATCTGGATTTGGGTCCTCACTAGATTCCTCAAATAATGTATATCTTCTATAAGTGGAATATGAGGGACATGGACCTGCTTTAGTAAGAACAGTAATCTGTTTGGGGAGTTAAAAGAGCAGTTGTGGATTTATTTATTGATAAAGACCATTTTTCTTCCTGATAACCTTGCTGTTATTCTAGTGTCTTAGCCATCTTCATTTGGTTGTTTACCAATATATGACATGTGATTTTATTTTTCAGATGGATACAGACATATACAAGATTGTGGTGACCTGTGTTACAGTTAGAAGTTGGTGAGAAAGGTGAGGGTGGATAGCAAAAAGAGAGAGATCATTTGGCTGGCTGTTCCAGCTGGGTCTCCCAGGATGTAACATAGGTGGACATAGATCCAGGGTCTGACCCTCAGCTTGAGAAACCATTTCCCACTGATGAAACTTGTAAGACTTGGAGATTCCTCAGTTAGAATATAAATGTATTAATTCATAGTGATAGGTCTGCCTATGGTAAACAATTAGGAAACAGGAAGTTACTTGGTAAACATAGGTATGAGCAAAGGAAGATTGATAAATTGGGGTAATATTTCAGTTGTGCTGAGGTAAAACTTGGAGAATTTTTCCTGCTTCATCGTTAATTAGAATGCTTATCTCTGCCAAAATCTCATCTCTTTCCTAGCCCACAGAGGTGCCCTGATATTTTATTTCCTATATCCTTTCCAAGTTCCATGTAGTTTTCCTTTTGTTATGACAGTTTTATTCTGCAGCTTACCATATTATTTATTCCTGATCCATAAAAGTATAAATAGTCTCATCAGGAACTCATTAAGTCATCTCCCAGGGAGGTTTCTTCAACAGATAGTTTCATTTTTTGCTGACTTACTGGCTTCAAATTCAGATGTCTCCCTATTTGGGGGAGGAGGCACCCTATTTGAGGCCTGTAGCTCCTTATGTTCTTAAAAGGAATATACAAGTAATTTATGTCAAAATCAAACTTTGAACCTTTATTTTTGGTGCTAAGATAATGTTATTTGACCAAGATTGCCTATGGAGTATTAGCAATGAAAAACAAAGCACACATATACACACATTCGAAAAGTAAAAACTTTTAATAGCTTAGTTTTTGAAATAATTCATGTTTGTGTCTAACCACTGTTACAGTGGGTGTAAGGAACACTTTTTAAATATTCAACATCAACATCTGTGCTTGTTTTTCTACTGTGCTGAGGTACACTGTGTTGCCTTGGTGATATGGACTAAATATGTTCTCTGCTTCCCTTGAGTCTGAGGCCTCTGCTCATCACTGTTAATCCGGGATGTCACTCTACCTGTGTGATCCTGGTCATTTTCTAAACATTAGGTCATGCATGAAAGGCAATTCAAAGAGATTAAACTAGCAGATATGTCAGCATCTTTAGATACCATGCTTAATGGAAACTTAGTTTACCCATATTCCTGAGAATAAGAATACAGGAATAGAGAGCCTGCTTCTCTCAGGCAGTGTGTCTTTCATTCATTTTTAGTTTCAAAATTAAGTTTGTGTCAAACCAACCTACAATCTAGCAACTTGTGTATTGAACTCACTTTTACTCAGACAAGATCAGTTCAGCTCAACAGGTATTTATTGAGTATCTACTAGATTCCAAGTGACGTGGCATGAAGATGAATAATACAGAAGTAGCCTTTGCCCTTAAGGAGCTTCCAATCTAGTGAGTAAAGAAAATTTACATTTTAAATAATCTGGGTAATGGTGACAGCCCAATACTAATATGTAAAGCCAGTAGAAATGTACTAATACTTTTCCAATTTTAGTCATCAAAAATTGTAAATTACAAATGAACTAAATATAATATGCCATAGATTGTATCTAATGTGAGGGTAAAAAAAATCCCAGATGTCCTGGAGTTGCTGTGATTCAGCATTCCAACTCAGATGATTGTCCTGTTGTCCAGTGACATAATGGCCTGATCAGTTCTCTTCCAGCAGACTGTCTGTTATGGTGGTTTGGTAGTGGTCTGTTGGGAAGCTGCATTTTTCTTTTTCTTTTTTTATGCTCTGGACCCCAAACAAAAACAGCTGGATTTATTCCATTGGTAGTCATGAACATTTCCAATTTGAGGGATTTTATATTCCCCAAACAGAAGGTTATATGGCATATATCAAATAATAATGATATCCAGCCAGGTTCCCCCTCTGTACACAAATCAGTAACTGAAGATACAGTATTTCTAAGTATAATACTTCAGAGGAAGAGATAAGAATTACAATTCACTAAATTCGTGGAAGTGTTTCATTATAATATTTCACTTATTAATAATGTAGCAATTATATATTAATAGAAATATGAATGTATGCCCAAGCAAAATGTGGTAAATATTTTAACTTTGTTTATCTAGGTTCCTTAATTTTGAGAATATAATTATCAAGGCTCTTCAGGAAACTCAAAATGATTCCAATTTCTATGGAGTATCCATTAAAACTGATATATAATGAAAGAAAAACAGTGAAAATGTATGCATCAGTTTCTAAGAAATCATACTTGTCATCGTAGAGACTGATGCATGTAAATTAAATGTATTATACTTTTTTATACTTGTATGTATTTTATACTTTGTATACTTTTATTACACTTTTTAAGGCAGGTAAAAGAATGAGTAGATATTATCAACTATAACAACAAATTTGTTGAATATTGTGTTAAAACCAAGTAAAGGACCACAACTCCACCAGATCAGGAATGAATGAACAAAATTGAGGGCCAGTTTTTAAATCATTGTTGAGACTATTAGGTTCATTTGTCTGTTTAAAAGGCTCGCCTTAGGGGATATAATTTATGCATGTGGAAAAATACAGGAGATGATTCACTGGAATTTCTCTTAATAATACCATGTTCATTAAGAATAGGTCATTGGGAGGAAAAATAAATAAAAACATCCGAACTCATTAGTATAATTAATATTTGCCTCTTAGAATGAAAATTAACTCCAAATTTTAGCCTTGAACACTTTGAGAAATAAAAGATTAGTGAAATAATTTCTCCTTAAAATCTTAGTTGTTACAGAGAATGACATCTCACTATTAATGTCCAATTCTAATTAAATGGATTGTTTTAGAAATGTATTTGTGAAATATAGCAAACATAGCCAGTGATACTAACAGGTGAAAACTGATATTTCAAATGACTAAACAGACTTGGATTAGAGGAAAGTAGGAAAAGGTGTGTAACTAACAGAAGCAGTTAACCAAAAATTGAGCTTCAGGCATCAGTCTTATGTGGAAGACTGTAAATCAACAGGCTAATATTCAAAATATGACAGACATCTTAATATCAACATATGCTAAATTGGTTTATCTTTAGGCAGAAACAGAAAGCAAAAAATAAAACTCATTCAACTCATACATTTTTTGTTGTTTTTAAGATGGAGTCTTGCTCCATTGCCCAGACTAGAGTGCAATGGCGCGATCTTGGCTCACTACAACCTCTGCCTTCCGGGTTCAAGTGATTCTTCTGCCTCAGCCTCCCGAGTAGCTGGGATCCCAGGTGTGCGCCACCATACCTGGCTAATTTTTGTATTTTTAGTAGAGACAGGGTTTCACCATGTTGGCCAGGCTGGTCTTAAACTCCTGACCTCAGGTGATGCACCCGCCTTGGCCTCCCAAAGTGCTGGGATTACAGTTGTGAACCACCGTGCCCGGCCCAACTAATACATTTTTAAAATCCCATTTTAAAAGTAAAACCACAGTTTTCATGTAACAAATTTTATTGCTCTTCATTTCATTCTCCAATTTTAAAATGCTTTACTTTCAGCTAATATGTGACTATAGGAGACTTCAAAGGCATAATCAATTACTCCCTTAAAGTTCATTGTAAGTGTTCTCAGAACTCTACCACCTAGAATTTAAAGACAGGAATATTTACTTTTTCTTTATAATTTTAATTTATTATAAGGCTCGATTGTCAATAACTATTAACTTCCATTTAATAATCTATGGTGAAATAGGTAATTTCTTATTTTCACAAGCGTGTGAGTAAAAGACTGGGTTTTAAGCAATAAATCATTTGTTCTAACTGAGCACATGCTTGGAGAAAGTGCTATTTTTCCAAACATATGCCTTGAAAACAAGTAAAATTCAATTCCCTTTTTGGTTCACGGGAAGCCGTATTGGGGTGACTTCCAAGATTGGCCAACCTGTTATTATTCTTACCACCTCTTTCAAAAAGCGATGTTGTCTTTGTCCCCAAATTCTGGGGTTGTCTTATGCTGATGCATAATGAAGCCCTGAGGCTTGGAAACTTGTAAACCAATATGATTTAATGATGAAACTGCATGTTAGTTTGACACTGTCTATTAATATTAAGTCCTTGAGTGAGCTTAAATTTGAGACCCTTGTAAAAGCAGCATATAGTTCCAGTTTTGCTTCCTTATCAGTGGAGCTTGAGATGTCTGTTCCTGCTGACTGATGTTTTAACACATTTTGAGTTTCTCAAGATCTGAAAGATTTTGTATGCACATCTTAGTCTGGATACTGTTTTCATTAGTTCTAATGCTGCTGCATGCAAATTTTGTTTAAAACCAAAATTGACTCTTCACATCTGGACTAGATTGGACGTGGTGAGGAGGCTGGAAGGAAAGTCCTTTTTGCTCTGTAGGCCCTGGACAGCTTTCTTAGAGAACTGACTTATCCAGGATTAAGAAAAAGTTTTCTTTTGCGTGACTAAATTATTTCTACAGTTTGCTTGTGTAAGCATTTTAGATTTAAGTAAGTTCAACTTGAAATATATTTGAATACAAAGTAGAAACAGCTTCATTTAATGGGATAATAGCAATCTCTAACCCATCAAATTAATATCTACTAAATAGCTTCCAAAAAGCACTGACGGGAAAATATTTTTCACTAGCATGGCTTTATTCAGTTTCAAAAATAGTAGGGGCTAAAATGTTCGGACATTTATCCTGCATTTATTTTGTGTTTCACAAGGTTAAAATTTTATATTTTGTAAAGTGTCTGAAGAGGAGTCCACAAACTGTTTCTGCTTTGTTGCTCCTGAATGCAAAGGTCTGAGAGAAGGCACATGGCCTCATTAGCTTCTGGGTGTTGTCAAACCCAATCCTCTCAGGTACCAAATGCCCGGATACATTTATTGGGATGCAGGAATCTTACTTAAGCAGTGGTTTTTGCTGATATAAAGACAGATATCTTGATGAAAGTGTAGGGAGATAGAAACCATAACAATTTGGGCAATTTTGGCTCTAATGTCTAATTTGTTGTGAAAGGGGAAGATGTTCTAAGCTAATGTTCTTAAAAGTAACTTATGAATTTCTTAAAAATAGTTTTTAAAAGGCTGTTTCAGGAAAAGCTGTTTTATTGCATGGCACAGATTAAATGTACAGATGTTATCTTAAAACAATGAAAGAGTTCCCCTAATTTGAATATTCAATACCAGCTGTTATTCACATCAATATTTTAATATTTTACCATCAAGATATTTAATACAAAGGATTGATACATATTTAACTATTTAGAATGCTAAAGTTGTCCAGATGAGTAAGAGGGAAGGAGAAATAACATTCCCCAAGTACCTACCATGTGCACAAGCTCTACTTATATATCTTGCTTAACCTTAGCAATGATTCCATGAGGTAGATTTTAATTCTCATTTTACAAACGAAGAAACTAAGGCTCAGAGAGGTCATACAACTTCAGAAAAGTTGTATGACCTCTCTGAGGTAATAAATGGCAGAACTGGAATTTGAACCTAAGTCTGCTTGTCTGCAAATCCTGTGTTTTGCAGGAAACTCCCCTTGTATTTCATAAAATGTTAAATCTTGGCCCAAATTCAAATCACCATCTTTATGGGTTACTGGAGAGAGGTATAAGATGGCAAGGCTGTGTTCCACAATGGGAAAATATGGGTAGGATTTGAGTGAGGTAAGAGTGGGATGCTTGCACAGTATCATATTTGTGCAGCTGGAGTAATGTTTTTCTGTTTCCCTCTTAAACAGCAAAGTAGAGTAGGAGAATCTTGAAATTGAACTCAGTCCTGAGGTCTGCTTTTCCTATTATTAGTCACTTTCAAGCCAGGTGATTTGTGACCATTTAAATGTTATGCTATTTCAAAGTCTTTTCTACATCTTTAGAAAAGGACATGAGGGAGGGTTAGTTAAGTGGGGCAATGAGAATGTAGAGTGTAATGTGTAAAAGCAGGACTAGCAGTTGCTTTGAAGATATCTGGGAAAGGCCGGGTGTAGTGGTTCACGCCTGTAATCCCAGTACTTTGGGAGGCCAAGGTGGGTGGATCATGAGGTCAGGAGTTCAATACCAGCCTGACCAACATGGTGAAACCCCACCTCTACTAAAAATACAAAAAATTAGCTGGGCATGGTGGTGGGCACCTGTAGTCCCAGCTACTCAGGAGACTGAGGCAGGAGAGTGGCATGAACCCGGGAGGCGGAGCTTGCAGTGAGCTGAGATCACACCACTGCACTCCAGCCTGGGCAACAGAGCGAGACTCTGTCGCAAAAAAAAAAAAAAAAAAAAATTAGCTGGGCATGGTGGTGGGCACCTGTAGTCCCAGCTACTCAGGAGACTGAGGCAGGAGAGTGGCATGAACCCGGGAGGCGGAGCTTGCAGTGAGCTGAGATCACACCACTGCACTCCAGCCTGGGCGACAGAGCAAAACTCTGTCTCAAAAAAAAAAAAAAAAAAGAAAAAGATATTAAAATTAATGACAGGAAGAGTTTGGGTTCAGTTATAATTTAAGGGAAAAAACATTGAGGGGCCTAATCTATATATTGCTCCAGATCCAATGATTTAATTTTGAGAAGAAAAATCCAGTGATTGAACTCATGCAAGGAGATGGCCTGGGGCTTGCTGTAAGTCAGGCTGCAGTTTGCACTGCATTAAAGAAAATCAAAAAAATAAACTTTTAGAAGAAACTTTAAGTTTTTGCCCATTCACATTTAGCCCTTGGGGTCTCATACTTCTGGACTTGCTTAGACCTATGCTATCTAATATGGTAGCTACTGCCCATGCATATGTGGCTACTGAATACTTGAAATGTGACTAGTCTGAATTAAGATGTGCTTAACTGTAAAATACACCCTGGATTTCAAAGACTTTATAAATAATGTAAACTATTCTTTCCTGTTGGTTACATGTTGAAATGATAATATTTTGGATATATTTGGGTTAAATAAAATATATTACTAAAAGTAGTTTCACCTGTGTCTTTACTTTTTAAATGTGACTATTAGAAAATGTGAAATTAAAGGCTGGGCGCGGTGGCCAGGAGCGGTGGCTCATGCCTGTAATCCCAGCACTTTGGGAGGCCAAGGCAGGCGGATCACGAGGTCAGGAGTTTGAGACCATCCTGGCTAACATGGTGAAACCCCATCTCCATTAAAAATAGAAAAAAAATTAGCCGGGCGTGGTGGCGGGTGCCTGTAGTCCCAGCTACTCAGGAGGCTGAGGCAGGAGAATGGTGTGAACCCGGGAGGCGGAGCTTGCAGTGAACCGAGATGACGCCACTGCACTCCAGCCAGGGCGACACAGACTGTCTCAAAAAAAAAGAAAAAAGAAAATGTGAAATTACATATGGCTCATGTTTTATCTGTTGGACGGCAATGGGTTGGAGAATAGGCAGTATTCCCTGAAGCTTCGCACTAGAGGCAAGTGCTTTAAAGTGGTTAAGTATGAAAAAGATGATCAGTGCCAGCATTCAGTCTTCCATCAAGCCAGGAAGTTTTTCCCTCTTCTCCTCAGATGGTACAGGGGTGGTATTTTGACTATTGGAATATTTCTATTAATTCAACACTTTGGGAAACTAGGTGGATGTCTCTATCATTCACTCACTAGATCAAAGCATTTTTTTTTTTCTAATGAAAGTCTGTCACTCTTTAAAGGCGGTTACCCTCCTATTTATCTCTCTAAAACCTGAGTCTTATTTTTAAGTCCTGCTCTTTCTGCTAGGGTTTTTGCCAAATTTCCAAAGCAATGGCATAACTAATGTGGCTATTCTTGCATGTAATCAGTAGAAACCTAAAGAAATGGGAACTATGTGGGTTAGAAGAAATAGCATTTATCAGGCA
>NW_012117977.1:1004069-1011045 GCF_000951035.1 Colobus angolensis palliatus | reverse complement strand
CCCAGCTAATTTTTCTATTTTTAGTAGAGACAGGGTTTCACCATGTTGGCCAGGCTGGTCTCGAATTTCTGACCTCAGGTGATCCACCAGCCTCAGCTTCCCAAAGTGCTGGGATTACAGGTGTGAGCCACCATGCCCAGCCAGAACACAATATTCTTAACAAATGAAAGGGAAATTAGTGGTACATCATCAACAGACTCTATTTTCAGCAACTTTTCTATTACAGGTGTGCCCTGCTTTAAGAACATCCAATAACTGAGTTTGTTTAAATGCATTATAGAAAAATCTGAGCATTATGAATCAGATTTGATACACAAGCAACCTTTTAGCTTACTCCCCCACCAGCCCACTGCCCCCAGAAAATAGCCAAGGGGTCTAAATCTATATTTTGCTCCAGATCCAATGTTTTACTTTTGAAAAGGAAGATCCAGTGATTTAACTCACATAAGGCAATGGTCTGGGGCCTGCTAAAAGTCATGCTGTGGTTTCCATTGCATTTGAGACAACCAGACAAACAAATACAACTTTTAGAAGAAATTTCACGTTTTCTCTTATTCACATCTCAGTCAGGAGTGGGATCTTACACTTAGAATTGCTTAGACCTGTGTTGTCCAATATGACAGCCACTAGCCATATGTAGAGTATATTCACAATCCCAATCAATTTCCATCAGACCTCCATTCTTTCCAACTCTCTCCTCATCATGAATGGGGTTAAGGTTATTGTTTTTGGTTACTGAATATATTATTTTTCTACGTAAAGCTAACAGACATATATGGTGATCAAATCTGTAACACAACCTCAGTAGTACTATTTTCTGTTATTGATTCAGATTTTATCTACAAGACTGGCTGCAAGTAAGTTCAGAGAGACAGCATATTATTTGAGACACCTAACATTTCGTTAAAAAAATATTTCTGTATTGGCTGGGCACAGTGGCTCACGCCTGTAATCCCAGCACTTTGGGAGGCTGATGTGGGTGGATCACCTGAGGTCAGGAGTTCGACACCAGCCTGATCAACATGGAGAAACCCCGTCTTTACTAAAAATACAAAATTAGCCGGGCGTGGTGGCACATGCCTGTAATCCCAGCTACTCGTGAGGCTGAGGCAGGAGAATAGCTTGAACCCGGGAGGCAGAGGTTGCAGTGAGCAGAGATCGCGCCATTGCACTCCAACCTGGGCAACAAGAGCAAAACTCCGTCTCAAAAACCAAACAAACAAACAAAAAAACCACTCGTATAAAGATACAATCAAGAGCATCAATTTGGTTTAAAAGGCAGTTATCTTAGTACTCATTAGCAAAACAAATAATGTAATGCATTCTGACATGTTTATTATGATACTCTGATATACTAATGTAAGTGAAGATGATAAATGCAATAGAAAAATTTTAAATATACTGGTGTTGGGGGCAAGATGACACATAAGCTGTGTCACACTCTGAGAGATACTGTTTATTACTATACTCACACTGAACATGATTTGATTGTAGTAACTGCATCTGAGACCACATATTACGGGGCTTCATAAAGGGGTTTTGTTATTCTTCAAAACTAATAACGCTTCATCTTAACCAAAACCCTCAATGAGAAAAATCAGAAATAAAGCAAAGTTTTACACACTACGCTGAGGATCAATAACTTCAAGCCCAAGGCCTTCTTAAGGAAATTTTCTTTCTGATTTGCTAAAGCTGTGGGAGACCATTACCATCATGAGGCCAGTTACACGAAATATTGATCTCTAAAATGTCATGCTCTAACACTCTATGGGGACTTACAGCATGTGCTGGCCAGATTATAGAAGAAGTCAGCTCTAAGCATTTCACACATTTATCAGTACAGGAGCTATTGCATCTACCACTAGATTAAGTTTCTGAGTAGCCATTGAAATTTGGGAAAAGGTATGATAACGCAAAGTAGATAGGTTAGGACCTCCACACTGAAAACAGATATGGTACAGCCGTGAATATGGGAAAAATCCCTAAACTTGAACAAGGAAACAAAATCCAGAACAGGATGGGCACAGAGGCTTATGCCTGTAATCTCAGAACTTTGGGAGGCCAAGGTGGGTGGATCACCTGAGGTCAGAGTTTGAGACCAGCCTGGCCAACATGGCAAAATCCCATCTCTACTAAAAATACAAAAAATTAGCCGGGCGTGGTGGTGGGCACCTGTAATTCCAGCTACTTGGAAGGCTAAGGCAGGAGAACTGCTTGAAACCAGGAGGCAGAGGTTACAATGAGCCGAGATTGTGCCATTGCACTCCAGTCTGGGCGACAGAGCAAGACTCTGTGCCAAAAAAACAAAACAAAACAAAATACAGAACAGATTCAACTCAGGTAAGTGAAATTGCCAGATGGCCAAAACAAGTTCTTCAAATTTCCACAGAACTCACTGACCCAGCAGGAGCACATCTTTATCCAAATTGCAGCTGGGAGCTTGATTAACTGAGAAACAACACAATTAAATGACATGACATTCTTCATAGGCACCAATCCAATGTCAGTATCTGCATGCTGAAGTACAGACAGTTACACTGAAATTGCGTATGCTCTGAGGAATGACACTAAATTAGCTTCCAGGAAAATTACTCAATTTTGTAAGTAATTTTCAGGTTTTTTTCTTAGGGATATTTTTCAACTTTTAATTTTCTTTAGTTGCTTAGTTGTATATTTTGAGAAGGCAAATCCATTGGCACTTGGGGAGGCTTAGAACATAAATCAGTATTAGAAGTAAAGGGAACACACAGCTAAAAGTTTTACTTTAATCACAAATTCACAACTAGAGATATCATTTGCATATCTTAGAATGCTAAAGACCTGTTAAATTTTTTTTAACCAATCAGCAAAAATATGTGCCACAGATTTCTAATATTCATAATTTAGAATTTATCACATAAATATAATATTTATACTTTATTTGCAAAATTATTATTCTTAAAACACTTCTTTCCAACACATTTACAATGTTCATGTGCTTTAAAGAAAAAAACCACCCTCATTTAAAAATGTACTACTAACTTTAATGTGTGGTTATACCAGTGCCACCAAATTAGAAGAGAAAAAGAAACATACAGCTGTATTGGATATGTAGTTACTACTACAAATAATGACAACACATGTCTTATACAATGATCATATTATGCTTTTCTACCACTTCTCAGTCATTGTCAGAACCATTTGGAGGTAAGAAAACCAATGCATCATTAAAAATATGCCCAAATGCCCTAAGACGGTATACCCCATACATCATCACATGCATCTGATTTGGAGTCAGTCCATTAAAAGTAACAGCCATATCTGAACAACAGCCTTCTACTACCTGGTTGGGGTGGTAAGTCATTGCCTCTTTAATAGAAAGCCCAACAGATTTGGTATTAAATACATCTTTTCCATCAGCATCTTCTGCATTTTCTGCAAACACTCCAGCATATTTCAGGCAAACTGCTAGCTGTTTATCTTCGGATATCTTCCAAATCATCCCTCCCTGTTCAGGACACTTTTCAGGGATATTGAGAAGGCTGTTAAGTCTTTTCACTGATTCTATACTTAAGACAATTCCTCCTTCCATACCCACATATTCAAGGTCTCCAGATTTTATAGTATGGCCTAGATAGAAAGGCTGTGATGGATCCTTTTTTAACAAAAAATACTTCAGGTTTTCAATGATAGCAAACGTAGTGGGGCGTGCAAGGAAGAACCAGTTGTATTGGTCTCTATACTTATCAAAGGCATATTTGTAAGCTTTTCTCATCATTAACCACATGTCATTTGTGTCCATATTAATTGACTCAAACACTTTAACATTTTCAGAACTGAAGAACTCTGCTTTGTCACAGTGTTTGGTCCAAGTCTCCTTTACTGCAGCCCAAAGACTCACATCTTTGGGTTTTACAAGGATAATACAGTATACTCGAAAGCTCTTACTGAGCTCCATGCGCTCATCCTCTGAAATTTTCAAGATATCTTCTTTGTTAGGAGCTTGTAGGTGATGATGCTCATGGTGGTGCATTCTATTTCCATGACCAATCCTAATGTGTCCTAGCATAGTGATCAAAGCACAGAAAATGCTTCCAAGCATCACACCCTTCAAAAAGGAGCTGCTTTCGGAAAGCATTTTTCCTATAAAGAAGAAAAAGACTCTTAAAATACTTAATAGAAAACGATTAGTCTATAAATTTGATTTGGTATTCCTTATATACTTACATTTTGCTCTTAATTTTTTTTTAAAGGTTCCCAAGCTTGAAATCAAGTTAGTTGCATATAGTACAAAGGACTCTCAAAATCTTTAGCTTCCAATGGAATCTGATTACTGTTTGGTATAAACTGGAACTTTGCAGCAACTCCTCTATGGAGAATTTGTTTTGCACTTCATCTATGGGGATTTAATACCCTTGAAAGCAGTGTTACAGAGGTTATCCATCCACCATTCTCTTTAAAGAATTTCACATCACAAGCTTGCATTATTTAAATATCTCTAAAAATATAATGGATTTTTATACCAAAACCTTGGATTGAATAGATAAAACCACCTATAAATGGCAAATCACCAATGATATTGTGCTGACATTTCTGTTCTCAACATAGTACTTTCTTTAACTGATGGCTGCTGTCCTTAAGTGTTTTGAGTAAATCTAAACCAAGTTTCTTGAGAATAACATCATATATGTTAATATTTACCCTTTTGTTCCTAAAACTAAATGGTTTCCAATACAGTATCCCAACTATTGATGTAATAGAAGCCCATAATAAAAAGTTACGTTTTTTGGATGAAAAAGGAATATTGATAGACATATCTGGGGCCTATTAATAAACATTTTTATTTCCTCAAAACGAATTTTCTTCTTCTTTGGGGAAGTAAAAACGGAAAACTTTACACTTTTATTTCAATTAGAAATTAAGAGCCGGGTGCAGTGGCTCATGGCTGTTATCTCAGCACTTTGGGAGGCTGAGGTGGGTGGATCCCTTGAGCTCAGGAGTTCGAGACCAGCCTGGGCAACATGGTGAAACCCTCTCTCTACCCAAAATACAAAAAATTAGCCAGACGTGGTGGTGGGTGCCTGTAATCCCAGTTACTCGGGAGGCTGAGGCACAAGAATCTCTTGAACTTGGGAGGCGGAGGCTGCAGTGAGCTGAGATCTCACCACGGCACTCTAGCCAGGGCATCAGAGTGAGACTCTGTCTCAGAAAAAGTAAATAAATAAAAGAAATTAAAAGCTGATATTAAATACACTTGTTCAAAAAAATTGTATGTTAACCATTTATTCTAGTAAAGGCTGAATTTTCCAATCTTCCGTCCATCTCCAGAAAAAAGCAATCTATTGAGCTACTTAGATTTCCCCGTTTTCTCTTATGGTTGAAAGGAGCCTTAGAAAGCTACCCAATGTCAGTCACTTCTCTCATTTTACAGAGAGGAAATGGAAGTCCACAGAGGTTAAGTAACTGATTCAGTCACACAGTTAGACAGTGGTAGAAGTAGATTAGAAACCACATTTCTCGAATCAGTTTAATGTTTTTTCCATTACAGAATAATTGCCATAGTGCTTCTACCACATTAGAGTTTGATAAATGGGTCACTGAATATCCTTGTTTTCATACAAATGGAAAAAAAGTGGGATCTGTTGACCATAACTGATGTTTTGCACCGAAAAGCACCATATTGTTACAAGGAAACCACTCCTATGGTTTTCTTCTAGAGGAAATGGAATTTTGACTTTACCAGAAAGACAAGGTGTGGAATAGCTTGGCAGATGTAATTTCTGAGTGGTGGGTGGCGCAAGAGGCAGGAAGGCTTTCCTCTGTCACTCACAGAACTTGGTCAATAAACACAGTTCTAAGAAGAGAAGTGACAGAAAACAAGCGCTGCATAATATTAGAATTGTCCGCTGTGCACGGTGGCTCACGCCTGTAATACCAACACTTTGGGAGGCCGAGGCGGGTGGATCACCTGAGGTCAGGAGTTCAAGACCAGCCTGGCCAGCATGGTGAACCCCCGTCTCTACTAAAAATACAAAAATTAGCCGAGTGTGGTGGCGCATGCCTGTAATCCCAGCTATTTGGGAGGCTGAGGCAGGAGAAATGCTTGAACCCAGGAGGCAGAGGTTGCAAGGTTGCAGTGAGCCAAGACCGTGCCTGCACTCCAGCCTGGGCAAAAAAACAAACAAAAAACTATCAAATCTAGGGCTGACCACTATATTCTAATACTACATTACTAAATTACAGTTGGTCTTACTGCTCATGCAAAGCTTATGTGAAATGATTATTTGACTATGATGAATTATGAGTTTGGGTTCCTTTTGCTTTCCACAAACTACCAGGCCTACTGCCTTCTATTGACCTCATAGACACCCAATATACACAAAGAAAATTATAGTGTATGGATGCCACACTAGTAAAGCTGGATTTTTTTTTTTATTATGGTAGAGACCCTAGAGATACACCCTTTCATCATTTTATACTTTCCAAACAAGTCATTTTCCCATTACCCTTTAAATGCTTTATAGTATTTTATTTTTGGTGATATTAGAATTATTGAGTAATTTTTTGTAATTTTTTTCAAACTTGTAAAAACTATCAAGTATAGTTATTTTTAAAATTTGGGGCAATATTTTGGGGGGGGGGGAGTTGATAAACATGGCTGAATGTCTTTGTATGCCAAAAGAAAGCTAACTTCTATAAACATATGCTTCTCACATAACCACTCAGTTAAGTACTGAGTGCATCAAAGTCAGCCCATACCAAAAGGAACACTATATATATATATACATTTTTATTTTTTGAGATGGAGTCTCGCTCTTGTCCCCCAGGCTGCAGTGCAATGGCATGATTTTGGCTCACTGCAAGCTCCACCTCCCAGGTTCAAGCAATTCTTCTGCCTCAGCCTCACGAGTAGCTGGGATTATAGGTGCCCGCCATCACGCCCAGCTAATTTTTCTATTTTTAGTAGAGACAGGGTTTCACCATGTTGGCCAGGCTG
>NW_012117977.1:1000717-1004019 GCF_000951035.1 Colobus angolensis palliatus | reverse complement strand
GGAGGTTGCAGTAAGCCAAGATCGCGCCACAGCACTCCAGCCTGGGCGACAAGAGCCAGACTCTGTCTCAAAACAAACAAACAAAAAAATTGTCAGGTGCACCCTAAAATTAATTTATATGGGATTTTTGTATTTCATGTAACGCAGTTTTCATTATTTCTGGCCAATACATAATTCACACGTTTCTTTGCTCAATTATGTCATATGTGTCAGAATTCTTCCTGATGGAGATCCTACCCTGGCTGCAAAAATAGTGATCAAAACTCAGTAAGTCTGCACATTTTAAACACAATAATTTGCAAAAATTATTCTAAGGAGATTTTTTCCCCATCAGAGAGGCAAAAAATGTAACAGTAGGGATGCATATGATAGGATACTTTGTGCAGAAGGAAATTTAAAACTGCACACGAGCACAAATGAAACAGAAATTACCCCAATGGTTTTTAGAGGAACCTTTTTGGGTGAAGGTAGTTGAGGTGAAGTACGGAAAAGGAAGACGAAATAGGGAAGAAAAGTGAGAGGGAGGACATGGTAACCTAGAGATCCCTCCGAAGGACCAAGAGAGTGCCCCCAGGAAGAAGGCTCTCGGTCTCCTGTGTTGACAAGCCTCCCGCTGCACCTGCCCAAGCATCCCGCGTGGAGCATGCTGGGAGAGGGCTGGGGCCCAGGCCTCCCCCAAGAGACGGAGGGGAGTCAGGGTGCGCTCGGGGTGGGGTCAAGGCCCCGCCACTCACCCGCGTCTAGAACGGCTTGGGGGTAGGAAAGCGCAGCCGCACACGGGTTTCCCCTCACGTTGGCGCGCCACTCGGTTACGCTCCTGGCCGGGATGTTCTAGCCGCAGGCGGTGTCCTCTCGTTGGTCTCGCTAAATGTGGGGAGGGCCAGGAAACGGGCGCCGCGAAGGCGGGGGTAGTGAGGCGGGGCAAAGGAACCCGCGGCTGGGCGGAGCCGTCCGTTTGCCCGCCCGCTCAGGCGTCGGAAGGGCCGGCGCGCACGCTGCGCGCACATTGCGCGCACACTGCGTGCCCTTTCTCCCCGCCCCCTGCCGAGTTCAGAGACGTGCTTTAGGCCTACGTGACCCGTACGCTCCCCTTTACCCAACGGGACGCCCAGAGAGGAGGCCGTGCGTACGACTCGCTGACACCTCCTACTTCACCTTCCTGGCATGGAAATTGCGAGAGCGAGAGATTCTTGCTCCCAGTGTCGCTTGTTATCAGACCTCTTGATGGTTTCTCTGATGTACCCCTGCGTCCTTGAACCCTCATATTGCCCACCCCCCTAGTACTCCTGGGCTGAGACCAAAACGCAGGCCACTGAAATAGTCATGCAATTATGGCATCAAGGGTTTCTCATGATTATTGGAATGAGATCTGAAGCCCCACTGCCTGGAATCCAATCCTGTCTTCACCACACCTTTTGATATCCTGGGAAAGTTCCCTCATTTGTAAAGTACAGGAAATGTCACAGTACTGCCTATTTTCATAGAAAATTAGATGAGATAGTGCATATGACTCCGTTAGCAAAATTTCAGGCTTAGAGTAAGCGTTTACTAAAAAGTACTGGCCGTTAGTATTCACCCCAGTATTCCTAGTACTTAACCACAGTGCCAGCACGCAGTGGACAGTAAATATTAGTGGAATTAATGAATAGTAGAACTACAGCTGAGGAACCAGGCCTAAAAAGGATAAGGAAATTTCAAAAGGCCACACAGCAAGTTAATGGCAGAGGTGGGACTGGAATCCAGGACTCTTTTTTTTTTTGAGGCGGAATTTCGCTCTTGTTACCCAGGTTGGCGTGCAATAGCGTGATCTTGGCTCAGTGCAACCTCTGCCTCCCGGGTTCAAGCGATTCTTCTACCTCAGCCTCCTTAGTAGCTGAGATTACAGGAGCCCGCCACAACGCCCGGCTAATTTTTGTATTATTAGTAGAGACAGGGTTGGCCAGGCTGGTCAAAGCTAATCATCCCCACCTCAACCTCTTGATGTAATCAACATTAAGAGCTTGCTAAGTACTCTTCCATAACTCTCTTTGTTCATACGAACAGATCAAACCTACGTGCACACATTTGTTTCCACCAAAACATAATCATATAATAAGCAGTATTGTGCAATTTGTTTGACTTAACTATATAGGTATATATACATACATACATATATATTTTATGTAATATGTGAAATAAACAGACTTTATTACTTAACAAAATATAATGAAATATATGAAAAATATAATGAAAAATATAATGAAAATATTCCGCAGTCTTAAATTCTTTTCCAGTTCTAAAATTCATTTTTTCTTTTCAAGAGGGACCACTATCAGAAATAAAATTAATTTTGGTATTCCTTTAGAAAACATACCACCGTTATAATTATTTGTAATAAATTGTTTAATGTCTTTCATCCCCGCTTGACTGACAGCTCCATGAAGTCAGGGTACTTATTTTGCCCACCACTGTATCTCCAGATTTTAAGGTAGTGTTGCCAGGATAGTAACTACCTACAATATATTTGCTCATTGTTTCAGAACTCCCTGAAACCTTCATCCTACTTAAACTAGGTCACTGACAATACTTAAATATATGTGTGTCTTTAGGAACTCGGGCCCCAGTAAGTTACCACTTACTTTTGTCTTTATACGTCTTTGTATTGCATTGTTTCACTGGTTATAAACAAGCACCTATTTTGAATTTGAAGACCAGCAAATAAAAGGACCTTAAAATTATAGGGACAAAAAGAAAAAGAGGAAAAGATACCAATAAAAATATCTTTTAAAGAATGCAGAGAACCAGTTTGTCCTTGCAAAAAGGGACCAGGAAGGACAGAAATGACACTCAGAATTCAGACTGTGATGAAGAGGCCATATAAAATATTTCTCCTAGAAAATAAGGGCCCCTATTTGAGATGATGAATATGTTTATTAGCTTGATTGTGGTAATCATTTCACAGTGTCTACATATAGCAAATCATCACATTGTGCACTTTAATTGTGTACATTTATTTGTCAAACATACCTCAATAAAGCTGGAAAAAAATAAAATGATTCTTCTTTTAGTATAGAAAAGTATTGTATACCAAACTGGAAGTATTAATAATATAAGAGCAGTGCTTCTTATAGTGGCTGGTAATTTTGAAAAATATTATTTAAAAAATGACACAAGAGGCTAGGGGTGGTGGCTCACACCTGTAATCACAGCACTTTCGAAGGCCGAGGCAGGCGGATCACCTGAGGTCAGGAGATCGAGACCATCCTGGCTAACACAGTGAAACCCCATCTCTACTAAAAATACAAAAAATTAGCCGGGCGTGG
>NW_012117977.1:999641-1000342 GCF_000951035.1 Colobus angolensis palliatus | reverse complement strand
ACCTAGCTAATTTTTGTATTTTTAGTAGAAACAGGGTTTCACCACATTGGTCAGGCTGGTCTAGAACTCTCATCCTCAGGTGATCCACCCGCCTCGGCCTCCCAAAGTGCTGAGATTACAGGCATGAGCCACCACACCCAGCTGGTAATGGCATTTTTTTAAACAACATTCCATATCTCAGCCCTAATTTAAAAAATATGTGCAATTAGTGTCTATTAAAATTAAGATGTTCATACTTTTTGGCCTAGCAAACCCATTCTAGTAATCTCTCCCATAGAAATAGGGGCAAATGCATTATTTTGTTGTTGTTGTTGTTGTTTTGTTTTTGTTTAGAGACAGGGTCTTACTCTGACACCCAGGCTGGAGTGTAGTGGTATAATCATGGCTCACTACAGCCTCCAATTCCTAGGCAGGTAAACCGCATGTCTTGGGGATTTGGCATACAAATTATTTTGTCACCCAGGTAATAAGCACAGTTCCCAATAGTCAGTTTTTTAATCTTCTCCTTCTCCCACCCTCCACCCTCAAGTAATCTCTGGTGTCTGTTGTTCCCCTTTTTGTGTCACGTGTTCTCGTTTAACTCTCACTTATAAATGAGAATATGCGAACAGGTGTGGTGTCTCACGCCTGTAATCCCTGCACTTTGAGAGGTCAAAGCAGGCGGATCACCTGAGGTCAAGAGTTCGAAACCAGCCTGACCA
>NW_012117977.1:996445-999332 GCF_000951035.1 Colobus angolensis palliatus | reverse complement strand
AAATGGTAGTTTATAAAGAACCATCTTTTTTTTTTTTTTTATTAACTCTTTTTTACTTTTTTTTTTTTTTTTTTTTTTTTTTTCTTTTTTGAGATGGAGTCTTGCTCTGTCTCCCAGGCTGGAGTGCAGTGGCATGATCTTGGCTCACTGCAACCTCCACCTCCCAGGTTCAAGTGATGATTCTCCTGCCTCAGCTTCCTGAGTAGCTGGGATTACAGGTGCCTGCCATCATGCTGGGCTAATTTTTGTATTTCTAGTAGAGATGGGGTTTCACCATGTTGGCCAGGCTGCTCTCGAACTCCTGACCTCAAGTGATCCACCTGCCTCGGCCTCCCAAAGTGCTGGGATTACTGGCATGAGCCACCGCACAGTCAGTTTTTGAAAGGCAAAACTGCTTCATAGCAGGTGGTGTGTGTTTCACTCAGGAGATACATAATGTCTGGTTGTCTCTCTTTGTGATGATAGCTGCCTTTGATGCTCAATATCTAAACTGGTAATTCACTAGGGTTGCAATATGGTGATCTAATTTTCCAAGGCATATTTTAAAGAGGAAGCTTAGTGTTGTGATTAAGAGGTCCTGCTCTGAGATGGGAAAGACTTGGTTTTGATATTTGGTCCTACCACTTCCTAGCTGTGTGACCTGGGACAAATCAATTTGCTTCTCTCAACCGTAGCTTCCTCATCTGTAAAACAATAATAGTACCTATCTCATAAAGTTTTCGTGAGGATTAAATAAGGTAAGGTATGTAGGGGGTTTAAAACAGTGCCTAGCACACGGTAGATGCTCAATAAAAGCCAGCTGTATCTCATGAGATTCTTGAAGATTTACGGCCTTTCAGATTCAGAATTTTCCAATATTCAAATCCTCCATTCAACAGTTAAATTACATTTTCACATTGTTTATAAACATAATAATAAAGGTCTACGAATGAACAGTCTCTCATATTTGTCCAGTGCTTTATAGCCAACAAGGGCCTTCTTCACATGCATTCTTACTTGATCCTCATAGCTGCATTTTAACCAGAAAGACCGGTTTTGTTCATTTTTTACATCTGAAGAATCTTGGCCTTAGGGAGGCAATTTGCTACACATAACACATCCAGAAAGTCACACAATAGAGCAGGGAGTAAGTCCTAGCCCAAGGCTCTTTTGATGGAAATCAGGTCTTCCCTCCTGCAAAGATTTCATTTCTTGGTTTCAGTTAAAACACCACTGTCTTGTTTTCAACTTTTCTTTTCTTCCTCAATCATTTACTTGTTTGTTTATAGTTTTTTTGGGTAGAGACACTAGGTTGTCCAAGCTGGTCTCAAACTCCTGGCCTCAAGCCATCCTCCCACCATGGCCTCCCAAAGTGCTGGAATTAACCGGCGTGAGCCACTGCAGCCAATCCAACCTTTCAACTTCTCATTTCTTTCAAACTATTCCCTCCTCATCCCCATTCTTGTTGTCTCTTTCTCTTCTTCCCAAATATAGTCATTCTGAATTTCTCTCCTTAGGTCATTTTTATTGCTATATTCTCCCCCTATGATATCTACTCAATAGCTTCATCTAGTCAAATAGCTTCAACTACTCCCTCTGGGAGGATGATTTCCAAATCTGTATTTCTGGCCTCTATGTCTTCCTTGAGTTTTGGACCTGAAATTTCAATTGCCTGCTTGATATCTCCATATGACTGTTTCAGATAGAATCCAACATTTAATGAATCTGCTTATTTGGATCCTGATTTCAAATAATCAACTATAAACAAACAAGCAAATGATTGAGAACATTTATTTTATTTTATTTTTTTGACTTTTTTATTTTTATTTTTATTTATTTATTTATTTATTTATTTAAGACAGTCTCACTCTGTTGCCCAGGCTGCAGTTCAGTGGCACAGTCTCGGCTCACTGCAACATCTGCCTGCCAGGTTCAAGCAATTCTCCCACCTCAGCCTCCCGAGTAGCTTGGACTACAGGCACATGCCACCACACCCAGTTAAGTTTTGTATTTTTAGTAGAGACGGGGTTTCACCATGTTGACCCGGATGGTCTTGAACCCCTCACCTCAGGTGATCCACCCACCTTGGCCTCTCAAAGTGCTGGGGTTACAGGCTTGAACCACCGCGCCTGGACTGACTCACAGTTCTGCATGGCTAGAGAAGCCTCAGGAAACGTACAATCATAGTGGAAGGTGAAGGGGAAGCAAGGCATGTCTCCTTATGGTGGAGAGAGAGAGAGAGGAAGAGTGAGGAAGTGCTACATTTAAAACAATCAGCTCTAGTGAGAACTCCCTCACCGTCATGAGAACAGCATGGGGGAAACCATCCTCATGATCCATTCACCTTTCACCAGGTCTCTCCGTGGACACGTGGGGATTACAATTCAAGATGAGATTTGGGTGGAGATACAAAGCCAAACCATATCATTGTCCTTTGCCCACTTTTTAATGGTGTTGGTTTTTGCTTGTACATTCATTTAAGTTCTTTATAGATTCTGGATATTAGACCTTTGTTGGATACATAGTTTGCAGATATTTTCTCCCATTTTGTAGGTTGTCTGTTTACTCTGTTGAGAGTTTCTTTTGCTGTGCAGAAGCTCTTTGAGGTCCCATTTGTCAATTTTTGTTTTTGTTGCAATTGCTTTTGGCATCTTTGTCATGAAATCTTTGCCAGGGCCTATGCCATTTAGTATTTTCTAGGTTATCTTTCAGGTTTTTATAGTTTTAGGTTTACATTTAAGTCTTCAACTCATCTTGAGTTTAATTATTTTTCTTTTTATTTTATTTTATTTTTTTTTTGAGACAGAGCCTCGCTCTGTCACCCAGGCTGGAGTGCAGTGGTGCAATCTCGGCTCACTGCAACCTCCGCCTCCCAGGTTCAAGCGATTCTCCTGCCTCAGCCTCCTGA
>NW_012117977.1:995440-996395 GCF_000951035.1 Colobus angolensis palliatus | reverse complement strand
AAAAGGCACGCCTGTAATCCCAGCACTTTGGGAGGCCAAGATGGGGGTTTGCTTGAGGTCAGGAGTGTGAGACCAACCTGGCCAACATGGTGAAACCCCATCTCTACTGAAAATACAAAAAATTAGCTGGGCATGGTGGCACACAGCTGTAGTCCCAGCTACTCAGGAGGCTGAGGCAGGAGAATTGCTTGAGCCTGGGAGACAGAGGTTGCAGTAAGCCAAGATCACACCACTGCACTCCAGCCTGGGTGACACAGCGAGACTCTGTCTCAAAAAAGAAAAAAGAGAACATGTGGTATTTTTTATTCTCTGTTCCCATGTTAGTTTGCTTATAAGAATGACTTCACCTCCATCCATGTTGCTGCAAAGGACATGGTCTCATTCTTTTTTATGGCTGCGTAGTATTCCATGGTATATATGTGCCATATTTTTTTCAGCCAGTCTACCATTGATGGGCATTTAGGTTGATACTATGTTTTTGGTGTTGTGAATAGTGCTTCAATAAACATATGCATGCATATGTCTTTATGGTAGAATGAATTATATTCCTTTGGGTATATTCTCAATAATGCGATGGCTACGTCAAATGGTAATTCTGTTTTAAGCCCTTTGTGTAATCATCACACTGCTTTCCACAATTGCTCAACTAATTTACATTTTCACCAGAAGCATATAAATGTTACCTTTTCTCCACAACCTTACCAGCATCCGTTATTTTTGACTTTTTAATAATAGCCATTCTGACTGGCACAAGATGGTATCCCATTGTGGTTGTGATGTACATTTCTGTAAAGATTAGTGATGATGAGCATTTTTTCATGTATTTGTTGGCCACATGTATGGCTTCTTTTGAGAAGTGCCTGTTCATGTCTGTATTAGTCTGTTTTCACACTGCTATAAAGATACTACCTGAGACTGGGTAATTTATAAAGGAAAGAGGTTTAATTGACTCACA
>NW_012117977.1:989661-990838 GCF_000951035.1 Colobus angolensis palliatus | reverse complement strand
GGGAGGCGGAGCTTGCAGTGAGCCGAGATCCGGCCACTGCACTCCAGCCTGGGCGACAGAGCGAGACTCCGTCCCCCCCCAAAAAAAAGAAAAAAAAAAAAAGTAGAGTTACTATATGATCTAGCAATCCCACTACTGGGTATTTATCCAAGAAAAATCAAATTAGTATGTTGAGGAGATATTTGACATCCATGTCCATTTCAGCACTATTCATAATAGCCAAGATATGGAACCAATCTAAGTGTCCAACAGTGAATGAATGGGTCAAGTGCAGTATGTATACACAATGGAACACTATTCAGCCACCAAAAAGAAGGTAATTCTGTCATTTGTGACAGTATGGATGAATCTGGAGGACATTATGTTAAGTGAAATAATCCAGGCACAAGAAGACAAATGGATCCCTTAGAAGTAGAGTAGAATAGTGGTTGCCAGTGGCTGGGGGGATTAACAGGAAGAAGGGTTGGGGGGAGGTTGGTCAAAGGATACATATTTACAGTTAGATAGGAGGAATAAGTTCAAGAGATCTCTGATACAGCAAGGTGACTATAGTTAATAAGGATATATTGTATCCTTGAAAAATGTAAAGAGAGTTGATGTTATGTGCTTTCACTGCAAAAAAAATGATTAACTATGTGAGATTCTGTAGTTGTTAATTAGCTGAATTTAACCATTCTACAATGTTTATATACTTCAAAAACATCATGTTGTACACGATAAACATAAACAACTTTACATGTAAATTTAAAAAATAAATACATTTGAAGTGAGGCGCTGTGGCTCACTCCTGTAATCTCAGCACTTTCGGAGGCTGAAGCCAGTGGATCACGAGGTCAGGAGTTCGAGACCAGCCTGGCCAGCATGGTGGAACCCTGTTTCTACTAAAAATACAAAAAATTAGCCAGGTGTGACCGGGCACAGTGGCTCACCCCTGTAATCCCAGCACTTTGGGAGGCCAAGGCGGGTGAATCACAAGGTCAGGAGATCAAGACCATCCTGGCTAACTCGGTGAAACCCTGTCTCTACTAAAAATACAAAAAATTAGCCGGGCATGGCAGTGTGCGCCTGTGGTCCTAGCTACTCAGGAGGCTGAGGCAGGAGAATGGCATGAACCTGGGAAGCGGAGCCTGTAGTGAGCCGAGATCATGCCACTGCACTCCAGCCTGGGCGACAGAGC
>NW_012117977.1:987884-989611 GCF_000951035.1 Colobus angolensis palliatus | reverse complement strand
GGTTCAAGCGATTCTCCTGCCTCAGCCTCCTGAGTAGCTGGGATTACAGGCATGTGCCAGCATGCCTGGCTGATTTTTGTATTTTTAGTAGAGACGGGGTTTCACCATGTTGGTCATGCTGGTCTCAGACTCCTGACATTGTGATCTGCCTGCCTCGGTTTCCCAAAGTGCTGGGATTACATTGAGTTGATTTTTGTGTATGGTGTAAGGAAGAGGAACATACTTCAAAATAATAAGAGCCATATATGACAGCCCCACAGCCAACATCATACTGAACGGGCAGAAGCTGAAAGCATTCCCCCTTGAAAACCGGCACAAAACAAAGATGCCTTCTCTCATCGCTCCTATTCAACATAGTATTGGAAGTTCTGGGCAGGACAATCAGGCAAGAGAAAGAAATAAATGACATCCAAATAGAAAGAGAGGAAGTTAAACCGTCCCTGTTTGTGGATGATATGATTCTACATCTAGAAAACCCCATAGTCTCTGCCCAAAAGCTCCTTGATCTGATAACTTCAGCAGTTTCAGGATACAAAATCAATGTACAAAAATCAGTAGTATTCCTATACACCAACAACATCCAATTGAGAGACAAATCAGAAATACAACCTCATTCACAACAGCCACAAAAGAATGAAACACCTAGGAATACAGCTAACCAGGGAGGTGAAAGAACTCTACAAAGAGAACTACAAAACACTGCTTAAAGACATCAGAGATGACACAAACAAATGGAAAAACATTCCATGCTCATAGATAGGAAGAATCAATATTGTTAAAATGGCCATACTGCCCAAAGAAATTTACAGATTCAATGTCATTCCTAACAAACTACCAATGACATTCTTCAGATAATTAGAAAAAACAATTTAAAAATTCATATGGAACCAAAAGACAGCCTGAATAGCCAAGGCAACCCTAAGCAAAAGAACAAAGCTAAGGGCACGAAGCTACCTGACTTCAAACGATACTACAGGACTACAGCGACCAAAACAGCATGGTACCGGTACAAAAACAGGTACGTAGACAAACGGAACAGAATACAGAGCTCAGAAATAATGCTTCACACCTACAACCATCTGATCTTTGACAAAGTTAAAACAACAAAACAAAAAGCAAAAAACAAAACAAAACAAAAAAACAAGCAATGGGGAAAGGACTCCCTATTCAATAAGTGATGCTGGGATAACTGGCTAGCCATATGCAGAAAATTGAAACGGGATATTCTTATTTGTAATAGCAAAAGTGGGAAATAGCCATTAATAAGGTAATGTTTGAATTTATTATGGTACATCCATATAATAGAATATTAAGCATAAAATAGAGACCTTATTTCACTAACCTGCACTAAACACTTCCTTAAACACAGAAAGCTACACCTTGTGTGGCAGAGTTACTTTGAATTCGATTGCCTTCATGTACACAGCAGGCAAGGCAAGAATACATTAAAAACTGACAACACCGCATTTTGGGTAAGGCTCTTCTATCAAGCGCATGCATTATTCAGCATGAGAGGTCATTAACTCCCAGTAATTAGAGATTCACTTGCAAGTGAGCACTCAAATCTGCCCAAAGGCCTTTGGGAAATTAAGACAGCTTTCCACAAGAGTTCGCTGGAATAAAAAATATTAAAGGGGCCGGGCGCAGTGGCTCAAGCCTGTAATCCCAGCACTTTGGGAGGCCGAGACGGGTGGATCACGAGGTCAGGAGATCGAGACCATCCTGGC
>NW_012117977.1:987278-987834 GCF_000951035.1 Colobus angolensis palliatus | reverse complement strand
TGCACTCCAGCTTGAGTGAAAGAGCCAGACTCCATCTCAAAAAACAAAAAAACAAACAAACAAAACGCAAAAAACATACATTTGAAAAAATAAAAAAAGTTCCAAGTTCAATTCAGGAAAGGGAGGAATAGGTAAGATTGATGAAACAAAATTGACCATGAGGTGATAATTGTCGAGCTAGGTAATGGGTATATAGGCCTTCAATATCCTATTCTCTCTATTTTTCTCTCTGAAAATTTGCGTAATAAAGATTTAAAAATATTAAATAGATCCAAAATCAAATTGATCAACCTCACCTACATCCATCTCCTGACAATTGTTTTCCTATTAATGTCCTCTTATCTTCCCAGTTACTTATTGTGAACATGCAAAGTTCTCTTGGTTTTCTCCTTCTCCCTAACCTCTAGGTCCAGTCAGTTGCTGTCAGGTCAATACTCCCTTCACAGTGAATCTTGCATCCATTTTTTTTTTTTTTGAGACGGAGTCTCGCTCTGCCGCCCGGGCTGGAGTGCAGTGGCCGGATCTCAGCTCACTGCAAGCTCCGCCTCCCGGGTTC
>NW_012117977.1:984833-987228 GCF_000951035.1 Colobus angolensis palliatus | reverse complement strand
AAAAAAAAAAAAAAAAAAAAAAATTAAAGGACATCTACAGTAAATTTTCTGCATAACACGTTTTTGAAGGGTTAAAAATGTTTTCTGTGATTACCTTAATAAAGTACCTATTGTTTGGACGAACGGAGGCAAGATGGCGCAGTTCCGGGGTTCTTCACCGTCAGCTTTCCCGCGCCCGGGAAAGACACAGGTCGACTGCGCAGGTGCAGCCCGACCTCCGACGGAGAAAAACCGGAACCCGCCTAGCCACGCCCACTGCCCGGCCCCCAACCCGCTTACGTCCCGCCCACTGCCCGCCCACTCCCAGGCCCAGGACATAAAAGCCGCTCCCGGCGGGCTGGCGGTGCGAACTTCCTTGGCCTCTGCTTGTGTGCGGACCTAGGAACCTCCCCAGAGAGCTCCACCGGGTGACTCCCCCGGCCTCCCCTGCTGGAGACCGACGGACCTCACCTCTCCCCCACAAAGCTGGCTGACCAAAAAATAAATGTGCAGTTTTGCTCCTAGCCTTGCCTACTCGCTGGGCCTTTAATACTCGCCCTGGTGAGCCTAGAAAGCAAATCGGTTTCCTGGAAAGCAAATCACCTATAATATATGTACCTCTTCTGCCCAGAGTTTCTCAACTGTTCATGTTCAATAAACAAACTCTCTTGTCTGAACAAATGTATTATTGTTTCCATTTGTGTATAGTATAATCTTTAAATGGGTCTCATTTGTGTGTTCAGGCATATTCATGCTTGTAATTTCATTTCAAAAAATTTTTTTTTTATTTGGTGGCCATCTGAGAGTTTTTTTTTTATTCTTGAGTCAGAGTCTCACTCTGTTGCCCAGGCTGGAGTGCAGTGGCACCATCTCAGCTCACTGCAACCTCTGCCTCCTGGGTTCAAGCGATTCTCGAATCTCAGCCTCCCAAGTAGCTGGGATTACAGGTGCACCACCATGCCTGGCTAATTTTTTTTGTATTTTTAGTAGAGACGGGGTTTCACCATGTTGGCCAGGCTGGTCTCGAACTTCTGACCTCAAGTGATCCACCCTCTTTGGCCTCCCAAAGTGCTAGGATTACAGGTGTGAGCCACAGTGCCCAACCAGAGCTTTCTTTTTTAAATTAACAAACCCATTTACCCTCTAGCAAACATATATTAAGTGTTTGCAATACATCCAGCATTGTGTTAAAGATTATTTAAACTTTTTTATTATGGGTAATTTCAAACATATACAAAAGTAGAAAAAAAAACTATAATGAAATAGCTTTTTATGTAGATTTAACATAATCAACTCAAAGCCAGTCTAGTTATACCTGTACCCGTATTTCATTCCTTTCTAGATTATTCAAATGTGTCTCCTGAACGTTATATAATTTTATATAATTTCATCCATAAACATTTCTGTATGTCTCTATAAGACATAAGGAATTCTTAAGAAAAACCCACAATACCACTAGAACAACTAAAAAATTCCTCAATATAATCAAACATTCAGTCTGTGTTCAAATTACCAATGTCACAAATGTGATTTTTTAACAGTCTGAATCAGAATCCAAATAGTCTTCACATTGTGATTGTTTTTGTGTCTCTTAGTTCTCTGTTGTCTATAAGTTACTTCTCTTTCTTTCTCCCCTTGATATGTATTTATTGAAGAAATCTGGTTGTTTGTCTTTTTTGTTTGTTTTAGAGACAGGGTTTCACTCTGTCACCCAGTCAGGGGTGCAGTGGTGCAAACATAGCTCACTGCAGCTTCAAACTCCTGGGCTCAAGTGATTCTCCTGCCTCAGCCTCCCAAGTAGCTGGGACTACAAGCTTGTGCCACTAAACCCAGATGTTTTTTAAAATTTTTTGTAGAAATGCACTTTTTTGCCCAGAGTGGTCTTGAACTCCTGGCTTGAAGTGATTGTCCTGCCCCTGCATCCCAAAGTGCTGGGATTACAGTCATGAGCCACTGCACCCAGCCTTGTTTTCTTGTACCTTTACCTGGTCTGGTGCTGATTGCCTCATCCTGGTTCCTTTAATATATTTCTCTGTCTTTTGTGTTCCTCATAAACAGGTAGTTGGATCTTAAGTAGGGCTGGGCCTGGTGTGATGGTGGCTCACGCCTGTAATCCCAACACTTTGGGAACCTGAGGTGGGAGGATTGCCTGAGCCCAGGAGATGGAGGCTGCAGTGAGCTAACTTCAGCCTATGATCGCACCACCGCGCTCCATTCTGGCGACAGAGTGAGACCCCGTTTCAAAAAAACAAAAAGAAAAAGAAAAGTGTGATTGCCAGATTTAGCAAAGATAAATGCAGGACTCTTAGTTAAATTTAATTTCAGATAAACAATGAATGGTTTTGTAGTATAAGCATGTCCCAAATATAATGTATGGGACATACTAAATATTGCTTGGGATGTGCTTACACTAAAA
>NW_012117977.1:974340-978228 GCF_000951035.1 Colobus angolensis palliatus | reverse complement strand
AGCCAGGATGGTCTCGATCTCCTGACCTCGTGATCCGCCCGTCTCGGCCTCCCAAAGTGCTGGGATTACAGGCTTGAGCCACCGCGCCCGGCCCATTTTTTTCTTTTCAAACTGCCACCACTTGATTAAGTCCTTCATCACTTCTTGCCTGAAATAGTGTAATAGCATACACACATTCCTCCCCATTTCCAGTCCCTCCTTACTTTATGCATATCAAACATCCAGCATAGTGCTTGGTACTTAGTTATTTTATTTTATTTTATTTTATTTTTTTGGAGTGCAGTGGTACCATCTCAGGTCACTGGAACCACCACCTCCCGGGCTCAAGTGATTCTAGTGCCTCAGCCTCCCAAGTAGCTGGGACTACAGGCATGCACCACCACGCCCGGCTAATTTTTTGTATTTTAGTAGAGATGGGGTTTCACCATGCTGCCCAGGCTGGTCTCGAACTTCTGAGCTCAGGCGATCTGCCCACCTCTGCTTCCCAAAGTGCTGGGGTTACAGGCGTGAGCCACCACGCCTGTTCAATACTTAGTTCTTTCTCCCTTTCTCCTCAACCATGAATTCATCTTTCTCACCAGTGCCTGCTTAACCCTCTGATTGCGTCTTCTGTCTTCCCTGAGAGACATGCGTAGACGCTAGGTATGCTTTCGTTTTTATTTTATTTATTTATTTGTTTATTTATTTATTTATTGAGACACAGTCTCAGTCTGTCACCCAGGCTGGAGTGCAATGGCACAATCTTGGCTCAGTGCAACCTCCGCCTCCTGGGTTCAAGCAAGTCTCCTGCCTCAGCCTCCCAAGTAGCTGGAATTACAGGCGTGAGCCACCACTCCTGGCTAATTTTTATATTTTTAGTAGAGACAGGGTTTCGTTATCTTGGCCAGGCTGGTCTCAAACTCTTTAGCTCAGATGATCCACTCACCTCAGCCTTCCCTGAGAGAGACTGCCCTTCACTTCCTTTCAGCATTGCTTTGCTCTCTGTCCTTGTTGGATCCTCAGTAGGCTTCACTGCTGCCTTCATTCCACCCCAACTGCCATGCTTTGTGGAGGAAACGTGTGCGTTTGAATAAAGACTGACTTCTCAGTTCCAAAGTTAGATGTGAGAGCAGTATTTTTTTTCTAGCTCTGAATGAATGGGCCTTTACATTTGGAGAAAATAGTCATACTAAATGTGAGTAAAAGAGAAGCGAGTTTTAAATCTCCCTCTTGTCCCCCCACTCAGTTGGGAAGAAAAGGGAAGATCTTTAGTTCAGAGGGATCAGCTTCTAGATCCAGGCAGGATAGGGTAAATACTAATGTTGAAGAAGGAAATGGGTGGATGTTATTCCAGTAAGCTGGGGGCTTCTTGAGGAAACACTTCTTGCCTAGTTCTGGTCAAGTGATGAACAGCAAGAGCTGCCACCAGTGGGTCTCATAGAATCAATATCAGCAGTGTAGATTGGGTGAAGGTGCTGTAGCCCAGGGATGCCTCAGGGAAATGGCTATAGAACCTTTGTTTTTTGAGGTCTGTCTGGTGTAGTTCTGTTTGTTACGGACAGCAGCCAAGCCGTCAGGGATTGGGCTGACCATGCACAAAGAACCGTCCTATCCTTTAAAAAGAAAATGCCATAAGTCAATCACATTCTACCATTTTAAGCATAACACTTGTAACTAAATCAAACTGCTGTATTATAATGAAAATGCATCCTCCTGTTTTATATTTAAGGCCCACAGGCTTCAACTAATTTAGGGGACCATCTGGTAGGAGAGAGAGAAAGTCTCATTACAAAGTGGCATTTGTTTTCAGGCTCAGACCTCAAAAGGGATTGTCCTGAAGACCCCAACCAATTCCCTGTGTGCGGGTCTAGTGCTCCTGACCCTACCACTTAGGTAGAAAGAACATGACTTTGGAGTCAGATAAGATTCAATTCTTTCCTTCAACTTTCCCAAGCTGGGTGCTTTGAGCCACAGGACTCCTGAGGTTTGAGTTTTCTCAGTTTCCTCATATGTAATATGGGAATTAGATTATACCTGAAGTTGTTTGGAAGATTAGAGGAGACATAGGCTTCCAGAGGGACCCTAGAGCTATTGGTCCCCTTCCCAATATCTGTAACTTAATCCTCCTTCATTGTATGTACTCTGAGTCTTGCTATTCTGGCCTTCTTTGCCTAACATCCACTTTTACATACATTGACACTAGGCATGCTTTTATTTTTCTTTTATTTATTTATTTATTTTTGAAATGCAGTCTCACTCTGCCACCCAGGCTGGAGTGCAATGGTGTGATCTCAGCTCACTGCAACCTCCACCTCCTGGGTTCAAGCGATTCTCCTGCCTCAGCCTCCGGAGTAGCTGGGATTACAGGCACGAGCCACCATGCCCGGCTAAGTTTTGTATTTTTAGTAGAGATGGGATTTCACTATGTTGGCCAGACTGGCCTCAAACTCCTGACCTCAGGTGATCCACCTGTCTCAGCCTCCCACAGTGCTAGGATTACAAGTGTGAGCCACCACATCCTGCCTAAGCATGCTTTTAAACAGATCTTTGAACTAAAGGGCTAAAAAATAAGTTTTGCTCTAATGCTGTTGTTTGTTCACTTTTCTAGGAAGTAAAGAATTGAAATTGTGATTGCCCTGATATAAACTTGTCAGAAGGCAATTTTGCCTCTTATGTAGTGTGCTGAGCAAATCTATTCTCAAAGTCCTCCTCTCCTATATTTACATAGTTGAAAGGATTAGATTAGTTGGTTGGGACAAATCCTGGTTGCAGCTCAGGGGTGGGGAGGAGAGGGAGTGAAGAGTAGGTTGGTTAGAAATGGAAAATATGGGAATAAGGATGCTTTTAGACTCTATCTAGATAACTGTTATGTAGGTTACAGCTTTATTTCAAGTGAGAATGTGAATATGGCTGTTTTCCTAGTTAGAGCCTAATGCTCAAAATTGCCTTGATACCAAGAAACAAAATTAAACAGTGATGATTAATATTGGCAGAATGTAATTGCTGAAGCTGAGTCATGGATACCTGGAACTTCATTGTGTGATTCTCTATACTTTTATGTGTGTTTGAAAATATCCATAATTAAAAGATTTTTATGTGACAATAGAGGTCAAGAACTGAGGAGTTTGACTGTCATGTCAGAAAAACTAGTACAGCATATCTGAACCAATGTAATTTGTTAGAGGAAATTATGGTGATTTCTATAATGCTTATTTAGTTAACTGGATTTACTTGAAAGATTATATAGCATATGGCAAACAGATAAAACATTCAATGAATATAAAAAAAAAAAAAAAAAAAAAAGCTAGTACTGTTTCTGTTTTTTACATGATTTAAGAGACTAATGTATCAAGAAGTTGTTAGTCTGTGTTTTGGACACACCACATGGAGATGTCATTTTGTGGCATTAATGGCTGAAAGGTGGTGGGGTTGAAGCTGTATAGGAGCAGATTTTATATGTTATTGAAGTTAACTTGGTATATGTTCACATCAGAGTAGTACAACTTTAGGGTGTTAAATATCACCCCCATGGTAACCAAAAAGAAAATAACTAGGATATACACAAAAGGAAAGAAAGGGGGATTAAAATGTTTTTTCTACAAAAATCAACTAAACACAAAGGAAGATAATGCAGGAAATAGGGGACAAAACAACTGTGAGACATATATAGAAAACAAACAGCAAAATGACAAAAGTTCTGCCTTATCAGTGTTTAATTTAAATGTAAATAGCTTAAACCGTACAGTCCAAAGACAGATTAGCAGAATGGATAGAAAAACATGATCCAGCTTGTTGCCATAAGAGACTCACTTTAGGCTGGGCGCAGTGGCTCAAGCCTGTAATCCCAGCACTTTGGGAGGCCGAGATGGGCAGATCACGAGGTCAGGAGATCGAGACCATCCTGGCTAA
>NW_012117977.1:945771-974290 GCF_000951035.1 Colobus angolensis palliatus | reverse complement strand
AAAAAAAAAAAAAAAAAAGTGTGTTTTTGTTTTTGTTTTAATTCAGACGGGATTTGCAGGTCACCAAAAGGCTTCTGACAGGATGTCACAACCACTGATTCTATTTTTTTGTTTTTTTTTTTTACGAGACAGTGTCTTGCTCTGTCACTCAGGCTAGAATGCAGTGGCATGATCATGATCATGGCTAACTGCTGCTTCAACCTCCTGGACCCAGAAGATTCTCCTGCCTCAACATCCTGAGTAGTTGGAACTACAGACACCAGGCGCAAGCGACCATACCTAGTAAATATGTTTTATTTTTGTAGCATAGGATCTCACTATGTTGCCCAGGCTGATCTCAAACTCCTGGCGATCCCTCTCACCTTGGCTTCCCAAAGTGTTGGGATTACAGGCACGAGCCACCACTCCCAGCTGTGCATAACATCTGTTTTTAAGGGAATTGAGTCACAATTTTCCTCTTTCCTCTGAGTAGATATTGCCTGAGAAGTAGGAAACAAAGATAAAGATAAAGAAGGTTAAAGGATTGTTTTGACATTTCAAAAGCATGACTCTTTAGGGATAGGACTGGGTGGAGCAACATTTTTTAATAAATATATTTCTGCAAAAGAGCTGAAGGAATGCACAGTGAAATCTCTGAGTTGATTACATTAAACTCTTCTTGAGCCATGAATTACTTTTATTTTTTATAAACCAGGAAGAAGCCGAATATCTGAATAGACCAATAACAAGTTCTGAAATTGAGGCAGTAATTAATAGCCTACCAACCAAAGAAAGTACAGGACCAGACGGATTCACAGTCGAATTCTACCAGAGGTACAAAGAGGAGATGATACCATTCAACTATTCCAAACAATAGAAAAAGAGAGAATCCTCCCTAACTCATTTTATAAGGCCAGCATTATCCTAATACCAAAACCTGGCAGAGACATAACAAAAAAAAGAAAATTTCAGGCCAATATCCCTGATGAGATCAATGCAAAAACCCTCAATAAAATACTGGCAAACCGAATCCAGCAGCACATTAACAAGCTTTTCCACCAAGATCAAATCAGCTTCATCCCTGGGATGCAAGGCTGGTTCAACATACACAAATCAATAAATGTAATCCATCACATAAACAGAACCAATGACAAAACCACATGATTATCTCAAAAGATGCAGAAATGGCCTTTGACAAAATTTAACACCCCTTCATGCTGAAAACACTCAATAAACTAGGTATCGATGGAAAATATCTCAAAATAATAAGAGCTGTTTATGACAAACCCACAGCCAGTATCACACTGAATGGGCAAAATCTGGAAGCATTTCCTCTGAAAACCGGCACAAGACAATGATGCCCTCTCTCACCACTCCTATTCAACCTAGTATTGGAAGTTCTGGCCAGGGCAATCAGGCAAGAGAAAGAAATAAAGGGTATTCAAATAGGAAGAGAGGAAGTCAAATTGTCTCTGCAGATGACATGATTGTATATTTAGAAAACCCCATCGTCTCAGCCCAAAATCTCCTTAAGCTGATAAGCAACTTCAGCAAAGTCTCAGGATACAAAATCAATGTGCAAAAATCACAAGCATTCCTATACACCAATAACAGACAAACAGAGAACCAAATCATAAGTAAACTCCCATTCACAATTGCTATAGAGAGAATAAAATACCTAGGAATCCAACTTACAAGGGATGTGAAGGACATCTTCAAGGAGAACAACAGACCACTGCTCAAGGAAGTAAGAGAGGGCAGAAACAAATGGAAAAAATTCCATGCTCATGGATAGGAAGAATCAATATTGTGAAAATGGCCATACTGCCCAAAGTAATTTATAGATTCAATGCTATTCCCATCAAGCTACCATTGGCTTTCTTCACAGAATTAGAAAAAACTACTTTAAAGTTCATATGGAACCAAAAAATAGTCCGTACAGCCAAGACAATCCTAAACAAAAAGAACAAAGCTGGAGGCATCACACTGCTGGACTTCAAACTATACTACAAGGCTACAGTAACCAAAACAGCATGATACTGGTACCAAAACAGATATATAGACCAATGAAACAGAACAGAAGCCTCAGCAATAACACCACACACCTACAACCATCTGATCTTTGACAAACCTGACAAAAACAAGCAATGGGGAAAGATTCCCTATTTAATAAATGGTGATGGGAAAACTGGCTAGCCATATGCAGAAAACTGAAATTGGACTCCTTCTTTACACATCATTCAAAAATTAACTCAACATGGATTAAAGATTTAAATGAAACACCTAAGACCATAAAAACCCTAGAAGAAAACATAAGCAATACCATTCAGGACATAGGCATGGGCAAAGACTTCATGACTAAAACACCAAAAGCAATGGCAACAAAAGCCGAAATTGACAAATGGGATCTAATTAAACTAAAGAGCTTCTGCACAGCAAAAGAAACTATCACCAGAGTGAACAGGCAGCCTACAGAATGGGAGAAAATTTTTGCAATCTATCCATCTGACAAAGGGCTAGTATGCAGGATCTACAAGGAACTTAAACAAGTTTACAAGAAAAAACAAACAACCCATCAAAAAGTGGGTGAAGGATATGAACAGATACTTTTCAAAAGAAGACATTTATGTGGTCAACAAACATGAAAAAAAGCTCATCATCACTGGTCATTAGAGAAATGCAAATCAAAATTACAATGAGATATCATGTCACTCCAGTTAGAATGGCAATCATTAAAAAGTCAGGAAACAGCAGATGCTGGAGAGGATGTGGAGAAATAGGAACGCTTTTACACTGTTGGTGGGAGTGTAAATTATTTCAACCATTGTGGAAGACAGTGTGGTGATTTCTCAATTATCTAGAACTAGAAATACCATTTGATCCAACAATCCCATTATTGGGCATATACCCAAAGGATTATAAATCATTCTACCATAAAGACACATGCACACATATGTTTATTGCAGCACTGTTCACAATAGCAAAGGCTTGGAACCAACCCAAATGGCCATCAATGATAGATTGGATAAAGAAAATGTGGCAAATATACACCAGGAAATACTATGCAACTGTAAAAAAGGATGAGTTAATGTCCTTTGCAGGGCCATGGATGAAACTGGAAACCATCATTCTCAGCAAACTATCATGGGAACAGAAAATCAAACACCGCATATTCTCACTCTTAAGTGGGAGTTCAACAATGAAAACATATGGACACAGGGAGGGAAACATCACACACTGGGGCCTATCGGTGGGTGGGGGGCAAGGGGAGAGATAGCATTAGGAGAAATACTTAATGTAGATGAGGGGTTGATGGGTGCAGCAAGCCACCATGGCACATGTATACCTATGTAACAAACCTGCATGTTCTGCACATTTATCCCAGAACTTAAAGTATAATTTTTAAAAAAGCGCAAATAAAATTGTCAGTAATAAACATCAATATCAGGAGATTTGTAAATTATATGTATCTCAAATTCTTTTTTGTACATGTACTTTATTTTTTATTTAAAAATATTTGTCAAATAAGATTGAGTGTATTATGAAACACAAAAAAAGAAGAAATTACTTAGGCAGATAGTGAGGGAACGGAAGTCCTCTGTAAGGTTTTACTTTTAATAAAAAGCAGCCCTAACTTATTGTCCTTTCTAACAAAAAGCAGCCTGTAAAATCAAGCCACAGACATAGATGGCAGCAGTTGTGCCAATCATGCTCAAAATGTCGGCTCCATCTTCCCTTCTCTTCGTCAGCCACGTGTACAGTAAGGAGCAGACCAGATGATGTCTGCCAAGGGGAAAGTTCATTTGCATAATAAGATTAGGGTGGAGCAGCCCGCCTTCCCTGTGCGCTATGTAAACATCATACCTGATCGAACCAATCTGTGAACCCTGTGTAAATCAGACACTGCCTCTTCAAGCCTGACTATAAAATCTGGGGCATCCGCCAAGGCCGGTGGCCTTTCCTCTGGGAAGTCCCCTATCTCTCACTCGAGAGAGAGAGCAGTTTTCCTTTCTTGTTCTTTTGCCTATTAAACCTCCACTCCTAAACTCCTCGTGTGTGTCCGTGTCCTAAATTTTCCTGGTGTGAGACAACGAACCTGGGGTATATACCCCGGACAATGTAGCTGCTTCATGACTGAAGAGAAATTGAGTTGCAGATACATTTACCTGGGGTTAATGGAATATATTTATGTGGTGTGGTGTCACCTCTGTGTATAGTTAAGTTATTGCTGGCCGTAGTAGTGTAGTAATGACTTGTGGTGACACTTCTAAAGTAGTCAATTCAAAGCTTTTTAAGTATTAGTCATTACATAAAACACTTGACATATCCTAAAATCTTACAGCTTGTATGTAAAAGAAATAATAGAAGTTTGATAGAGGTTTTCTTAAATTTGACAACAATCCAGAACTTTACATCACATTAGCCAGTAATGGGTTGTGATGCTGAAAGAGGCTTTTCTAAACTCTTGGGAAAAACTAAATTGTTTTTCTATTCTCTCCACAGAAATTACACTACAAAAGTAGTATTGGATGAAGAGGTAATCAAAATATATGCAGACAAAAATATAGTAAAAAAGGTAGTGTGGAGGTGCATCAGCTAATATAATGAAAATATTATGTTATTTTTCCTGATTTTTTGATGTTTGTGGTATTTGCCAGTTTTAAAACTTGTAGTTTCTTGTGATTTCTCATTCTAAATAAATGTTCGGAGTTTTACCTAATTTTATTCTTTAAAAAGAAACTTATTTAACCCAAATGATATAAGCTTCTGCCCCACAAAACTTGGATCTGCCACTACCGATGGGGTAAATAGTGATGGTCATTTGGAGTGTGCCACGTTATAGATAAGGACACTGGCTTACCCAAGCTAGCATAGATAGGGTACAGCCAGGATGCAATGTTGAGTCTTCTGGATTCAAAGCTTATGTTTTCTTCACTATCTGAAACTATCTTCTTCCAGATGAAAATTTATGGGTAATCAACACAAATTGTAGTAATAACAACAATCTATTAAGTGCTTAGTAGGCGTCAGGCATCAATAAATATTATTTCATTTAAACTGCACAATGACTGTCTATATTATTATCCTTATTTTACAGTTGGGAATACTAAGATTGAGAGAAGTGAATTAAATTGTTTAGGCTCACACAGCTAATAAGGGATGAAAGCCAGGATTTGAATCATGTCTAAATGAGTCTAAAGCCTCAACTATGTTACAAACTGCCTGAGGAGAAAACCCTGGAGTTCCTACAAGGGAAGACGGGCTTATTGTTTCCTTCCATCAACCTCCAGTTGAGTACAGAAAAGGATACTGCCTTCTCTGACCCAGATGTGAGCAGAAGATCAAATCCTTCCCCCCAAATTTTGGCACACCAATATGAACCAAATGCCCTAGCTGTCTCTTTTCACAAATCCTAGACAGTGTTGTCATTGCCTTTGCCCACTCCTATCCTCTCAAAAGCTAATCTTGGCTGCTCAGTTGTGGTGTTCCTGATAGGAGGCCTAAACATGATCAACCAAAGAACTTTCTGGCCTCTTCTTCAGGATCACACTCACAGTTCGCATTGAGGGCCCACAGGCACTGCGTCAACACTGAAGCAACTCTGCACTTCCTCCCTTGCTATCACCAATCCTGCTTTTGGCAACACTATTACAAGTGATGTCAAATATGGTTGTCAGAACCTGGGCTGTCAGGATTCCTTTGATTCCTCTTAAAGTCTTCAAGAAAGGGAGATGCTGTCCTCAGGGCATATACCTGAATCCTATTAGTTCTCACCTCACTTCTCAGCTTGGGGGACAACAAAAGACCTCTGTGTCACAGCCTTTCCATGTTCCAATATGAGATTTCAATCTGACTCTCTCAGTAGGGCAGCAGGAGGCTGAAATAAGCATCCCTGCCTTCCAGGGCACCAAGTGCCTGAGGATGTTTCTGTACTTGTCTACTTTTGTGCTACAAACTCGAATTTTTGAACTGGATTCCAAGTCTCACCAGCTGACCTATTCTAGTTGTCAAAAATCAGTAGTTATTTTCTCCTCTGTATTTTTATGACATAGCACTGCTTCCAAGTCATCAAAATTGGCATCCATTTGTCAAAGGTCTTGGAGGTAGAGGACAGCATATGCTAAAACAGAACCTTGAGCCAAGCAGGTTGACAATCTCCAAAACGTTTAAGTAAGAGGAAGAGCACGAGAGAAGTTGGCCCAGGTGAAAACTCCTTACTCCTTCGACTGTAAATTTGCTTTCTGGGGGATCCCTCCGTAAGAGCAGCTTTATTTTGATAGGCTACATAGTTGAGCCGCAAACACTGTTCCTCACTGCCAGGTCCTGGCATTTTGTACCTGCCTCTCCCTTCCTCTTCAACTCCACAGCCCTTTCTAATGTGTGCTCCAATTCTGACCTGACCATCCTGAATCAACTCATTGATGAGCTTTGCAATCTTTGAACGGTCCTTCAAACAGCTCCTGTGGTATCTGCTGAATCTCCCAAATGTCTTTAAATGTTGAACACTGGCCATGCAGTGACCTTTTCGGATCTATCCCCAGCCCCTGCTGTGATTTTATATATCCAACGTATTATTTTTTGTTCCAAAGTTTGTTTGAACTGATTTTTAAAAATATCTACCCAACACATTTTAATGAGGTCTTGCAGAACTGGCATTTGTCAAGGGACAGTTTCAGGCTGTGTTTCCCAAGTGATCCAGTAATATGAGGAGCAATTGCTCCTCTCCTCCAAAGCGCCACCAAATATAATTATGTCATCTAAATAAGCAAGTACCTCCAGGTGATTCATATCACCAGTTGCATTTTCCATAAAACCCTGGAAGGTGTCTAGGGCTGAAAAGATGTATGGGGCAGTCTTTCAAATAGGTAAAACCCCACAGAGCAGATGAAAGCTGTCTTTTCTTTATTTCAGTCAGCCACAGGGATTTAATAATAGCACTTCTCAAACACAGAATTGGAAATCACTGATTCCCTACCATACAACCTAGAGGGTAATCTGTCCAAAAAACTTGCTATCTTAGGCGAAAAATGATAATATGACATCTATATTCCCGGCCCTATGTCTGCCCTCTCCTACAGTGAGCTTTCCTTCTTTCTCTTTACGAATTTGTTTATTCAGCTAAATTAACTCTGACTGCACATTATAATCTATGGAGCTTGTTATAAAACATCTATCCCTGGACCCCACCCACCTCTAGATATCCTAACATTTTCTAAATAACTACTCTATGCTATGCCCCATGCCTTGCCCTAGGTGTAGAGGAAATCCAGTCATGGACCCCGCCCCTCAATTCATAGTTGAGGGGCAAAGATGGATAAATAAAAAACTATAATTCATCAAGAAAATACAGTATAATTCCATGTTCTTTTCTTAATCTAGTTTCTCTTAAAATTGTGCCAGTATGGGTAAGGTAAACATGGATTCGTTCAACAAGTCCTTGTACATAGGAGGAGGAGTGTTTCCTGGAATCTTGGGTGACATAAATTGAGGATTTTTAAAAAATAGTAAGACGAGGCTAAGTACGGCTCATACCTGTAATCACAGCACTTTGGGAGTCTGAGGCAGGCAGATCACTTGAGGTCAGGAGTTCACCAGCCTGGGGCAACATGGCAAAATTCAGTCTCTACTAAAAATGCAAAAATTAGCTGGGCATAGTGGCGGGCACCTGTAATCCCAGCTACTCAGAAGGTTGAGGCAGGAGAAACGCTTGAATCCAGGAGACAGAGGTTGCAGTGAACCGAGATCGTGCCACTGCACTCCAACCTGCGTGACTCTGTCTCAAAAAAAAAAAAAAAAAATATATATATATATATATATAGAGAGAGAGAGAGAGAGAGAGAGAGAGAGAAAGATATACATGAATGTCCATAGAAGTTTCATTTGTAATAGCCAAAAATGAAACAGCCCAGACATCCTTCAAAGGATGAATAATTAAACAAACTGTGATACATCTATAACTTGGAATACTACTCAGTAAGAAAAAGGAATGAATTATTGAGGCACATGTGATTATGCTGAGTGAAAAAGGCTGATCCCCAAAGGTGACATACTGTATGATCCCATCTGTGTAATCTTCTAGAAATGACAGAATTATAGAGATGGAAGAGTGATTAGTGGTTGTTAGGGGTTAGGGAAGCTGAGAGGGAGTGAGGGAGGGAGGTGTGGTTATGAAACAGTAACATGAGGGATCCTTGTGGTGACTAAAATGTTCTATGTCTTGATTGATTGTTGTGGTGGTGATGCAAGGCTATACTATGGATACTATGGTAAAAGTATATATAACTAAGCACTCACCCACACACCACATGCAAATATACATGTAGAACTGGTGAAGTCAGAATAAGCACTGTGGATTGTACCAATGTCAATTTCTTGGTTTTGATATTGCACTATAGTTGTATAAGATGCTCACATTGGAGGATATTGAGGAAAAGGTGTGTAGGACTTCCTTATACATGCCTTGCAATCTTCTGTGAACCTATAATTGGTTCAAAAAATAATAGTCTGAGAAGCTGCTAACCAGAAATCAGAGGGATTAAAAATGTCAGACACATTTGTAAATGCAAAACTACAAATGGTGACATTAGGAGAACCTGGGAATATAGTTAATCTTCGATGTTACAAGGAGGACAGTCTCAGGGAATATTACATTTTATTTTTATTTTACTTTATTTTGTTTTGGACACATGGTCTTTGGATGCACTTAGCCCAGGCTGGAGTGCATTGGCACCATCTCAACTCACTTCAACCTCCACCTCCCAAGTAGCTGGGACTACAGGCATGTACCACCATGCCAGGCTAACTTTTTTTTGTCCTTTTTGTAGAGATGGGGTTTTGCCATGCTGGCCAGGTTGGTCTCAAACTCCTGACCTCAGGTGATCTGCCTGCCTTGTCCTCCCTAAATACCAGAATTACAGGCGTGAGCCACAGAGCCTAGAGCCCGGCCAGGAATATTACATTTAAAAACAGGTAAGTTTCATTGTTTTTCCAATTATAAAAGAATGTTTCTTGTGGAAAATTTAGAACATGTAGCCCCAAAAACATTATTAATAATCCTACCAATTTGAGATAACCATTATTTTTCAACATTTAGAGTGTTTTTTTGTTTGTTTGTTTTGTTTTTAGCCATAGAGTCTCTATTGCCCAGGCTGGAGTGCACTGGTTTGATCATAGCTCACTGCAGCCTCAAACTCCTGGGCTCCAGAGATCCTACTGACTCAGCCTCCCCAGTAGCTGGAACTACAGGCACGTGCCACCACATTCAGCTAGTTTTCTTCTTAGTAGAGATAAAGTCTTGCTATGTTGCCCAGGCTGGTCATGAACTCAAGCTTCCGCCTCGACCTCCCAAAGTGTTGGGATTACAGGCATGAGCAACCATACGCAGTCTTTTTTTTTCTATGCATAAAATTAAAACAAACATTTTCATACTCAGCAATACATTTTTTTTTCTCATCTTTAAAGAATCATTTATTTTGAGCCAGCCTGGATAAAAAAGATCATATATTAATATAACTTTAATGTACATATAGTATTCTATCATATGGATGCAGAATTAATGATTTACCCAAACCCCTATTTTGAACATTTAGGTTGTTTTCAAGTTTTTAGTATTACAGATACTACTGCAATATATATCATTGTATACACATCTTTATATGTATCCCTGATTACTTCCTTAGTATGAATTCTTTGGAGCAAAATTATTGGTTCAAAGATTATATACGGTTTTAAAGTTTTTGCTACAGCTGGCTAAATTGCCTGTCAGAAATTTTATATTAATGTTCCACCTATTGTTTTTTTCCAGAGCATATTCCTGGTTGCTGATGTCAGCAACAAGCTGGATAGTCCCACTGTGCCAATTCATTTGCTCCTTAGTCCAGTGCTATAGAATCTAGCACAATGCTGAGTACATACTAGGCCCTCAGAAATATTTGTTGATTTAATATCTTTCATAATGTATTCTTTGAAATTTGCATCTGGAACTGGTGAGAAACAAAATAACCAAAATATTAGCATGCTTTAACCCCGAATTATATTACTGACATCTAGTGAAGAGTAAGGTCTTGAGGCAATAGGACAGCATGTTTTTTTTTTTTTTTGAGACGGAGTCTTGCTCTGTCGCCCAGGCTGGAGTGCGGTGGCCGGATCTCAGCTCACTGCAAGCTCCGCCTCCCAGGTTTACGCCATTCTCCTGCCTCAGCCTCCCGTGTAGCTGGGACTACAGGCGCCCGCCACCTCGCCCAGCTAGTTTTTTGTATTTTTTAGTAGAGACCGGGTTTCACCGTGTTAGCCAGGATGGTCTCCATCTCCTGACCTCGTGATCCGCCCGTCTCGGCCTCCCAAAGTGCTGGGATTACAGGCTTGAGCCACCGCGCCCGGCCAGGACAGGCACGTTTTTATAGAGAGGAAGGATCTGGGAAAAATCTGGAGACTCTGAGGTAGGAAGCAGAAATCACCAGAGGTTTCTGGGAGTAGACTGAGAGAGTCTAAAAGGAGGAGAGAGAAGCCACTTGTGAAGTGCACCCACTCCATCGGTTTGCTGGAAAGGGAAAAGTGTCTGAGGCATCAGGGTAGTTGTTGGGGAGATGGGAAAAAGGCTCCCTGCTTCCTGCTACTCACTCTTGTAAGCACTCGGGATGCTAATTGACCTGGCAGCTTGGATATAAAAGTATCTAGTGTGCAAACTTCTCCAAGCAGAAGTCTGGGCAGAATTATGCTCAACTGTGCTTTTATTTTTAATTTTTAATATTATTATTATTATTATTATTATTTCCAAGACGGAGTCTTGCTCTGTCACCCAGGCTGGAGTGCAGTGGCGCGATCTCAGCTCACTGCAACCTCCGCCTCCCGGGTTCAAGCAATTCTCCTGCCTCAGCCAGTAGCTGGGATTACAAGCGCCCACCACCACACCCGGCTAATTTTTTTTTTTTTTTTTTTTTTTAGAGGCGGGGTTTCGCCATGTTGGCCAGGCTGTCTCGAACTCCTGACCTCGTAATCCACCCGCCTCGGCCTCCCAAAGTGCTAGGATTACAGGCGTGAGCCACCGCACCCGGCCGTGCTTTTATTTTTCATTTGGGGGAGGGAAGGCACAGGTTTCATCTGTCCTTCCAAGTTTTCCCCTTCATGTCCTGCATGTGGCTGTTACCAGTTACGCGGGACCAATGGCCAGAAGTCTGGGCTCTTGATCACTGCAGCTCATTTCTGAATGAGCTGAAATGCGAACAGGGCGGGGACCATAAATGCCCCAGGGCTGTTTGGGAGGAACCCTCCATGGTTTTGGAAGAGAAGAGGCAACAGCCAGTTCTATTTAATCACCAGATGTGATTAAATAATAAAAATATGTGAGCACTTAAAAAATTATGCCAGTCTCTTCTTGAATGACTATATGTTATCACATTTAATCTTCATAACAACCTTGTAAGATAGGTCCTTCTTATCCTTGTTTTACAGTTGAGGAAACTGAATTAACTTACCTTGATCACCCTGCCAGTATGTTGCAGAGCTAGGATTTGCAATTGGATCCGAAAGTCCACTTATCTGATTTCAAACACCTGCTCCTAACCGCGGCCTGAGTTAAAACACACAGGGCAGTGGACGTTCCTGAACCTATTTCCTGCATTGCATGTCTTAATTTCTCACATTCCACCATTTGAGATTCAATCCCTTGGATCATGAAGGCTTTCCTATCCAAAGATCTTTTTGAAAAATAAATCTGGTGCCTGGCGTGATTCACGCCTGTAATCCCAGTGCCGTGGGAGGCTAAGCCAGGAGGATAGCTTGAGCCAGGAGTTTGAGACCAGCCTAGGCAACAGAGTGAGACCTTGTCTCTACAAAAAAAATAAAAAATAAAAAATCAGCTGGGTGTGGAGGTGTGCAAGTGTAGGCCTAGCTACCTATGAGGCTGAGGTAGAGGAGGATCACTTGTGCCCAGGAAGCGTAGGCTGCAGTGAGCTATGATTGTGTCACTGTACTCCAGCCTGGGTGACAGAGCGAGACTCCATCTCAAAAAAAAAAAAAAAAAAAAATGGCCAGGTGCAGTGGCTCATTCCAGCACTTTGGGAAGCCGAGGCAGGCATATCACAAGGTCAAGAGATGGAGACCATCCTGGCCAACATGGTGAAACCCCATCTCTACTAAAAATACAAAAAATTAGCTGGGTGTGGTGGCGCGCGCACCTGTAGTCCCAACTACTCCGGAGGCTGGGGCAGGAGAATCACTTGAACCCAGGAGGCGGAGGTTGCAGTGAGCCGAGATCGTGTCACTGCACTCCAGCCTGGCACTGGAGACTCTGTCTCAAAAAGAATAAAATAAAACAAAATAAAATAAAATAAAATAAAATAAATACAATAAATAAAAAAATAAAAAAATCCTTGAAACAAAGGACATGCGTAATTAATTCAGTTTCCTCAAGGTGATCGGTTTTGGAGAATCAGGGCACAAAAGTCCAAAAAGGATAGATTAACTTTTTAAAATATTTTTCCCCACTGGCAAAGAATAAATTTTATACTGGTACCCTTCGAGGTTTACTACCTGTTTAGAAAGCCAATCATTTGAGGCCTTGTCCATTGTTTTTTCATTCCAGATGACCTTGCCAGCACGTTAAGTAAACAATACATTGTTAATTCTCAGAAGGTTAACTGCAGCCTTCTTCTGTAGCCTTTTTTGCCTTCCTGAAAGTTCCCTTTGTTTCTCAAGATTACAAGACGATTCAATCGCAATCACGTGTCATGAGGGAGTTTTATTTCTTCTCAGCATGCTATAACAGGCTGTTTGATTTTCTGGGTTTGGGCTATCTCCTCTACAAAACTAAGTTCCGGGGAAAGGATCTCGTTTGTCTTGTTTATCTCTCTATTCCCAATGACTAACACAGGGCTTAGCATATTGTAAGTGTGATGGTTAATTTTATGTGTCAATTTGATTAGCTTAAGGGATGCCCAGAGAGCAGGTAAAACATTATTTTTGGGTGTGCCTGTGAAGGTGTTTCCGGAAGAGATTAGCATTTGAATTGGTAGAGTGTAAAAAGAAGGTTATCCTCATTAATGTGGGTGACCATCATACAATTTATTGAGGGCCTGAATTTGGAGGAAGAGTCAATTCACTCTCTTGAGCTGGGACATCTATCTTCTCTCAGACATCAGAGCTCCTTGGTTCTCAGACCTTCAGACTCAGACTGAATTATCCCACTGGCTTTTCTGGTTCTCCAGCTTGCAGAAAGATAATCATGGGACTCTTTGACCTCCATAATTGTGTGAGCCAATTCCTACAGTTAAGTCTCTCTTTCTATTAATACATACATAGATATAAGTATTTCTTATTGTTTCTGTTTCTCTGGAGTACCCTGACTAACACAGTAAGGTGTTACATACATATTCGTTGAATGAATGAGTGAAATTTATAGAGGCTAAGCTAACTTGCCTATTGTTAAACAGCTATTAAGTGACTGATCCAAGACTTGAACTAAGGCTAGCTAATAGTAGACCCCAAGTTCTAACCATGATACTAGACTATCACTGTTCTTTTTTGCAACTGAACCATGCCAAAGGCCATAGAGTAATTGCTAGGGAACTTAGAATCAGCTTTTCCCTCTCCTCTCTTTTTCCCTTTATTTCTCTTCCTTCCTCCTTCCCTCCCTCCCTCCCCCCTTGTTTTCAAGATCTGGAAGGGCTATTTGAGGTCATCTTGTTCAACCTGCACATTTTACAAAGGAGAACCCTAGAGCTGAATCAGTCACATTGCCTGCCCAAAGGCAATAAGTTAGTGGCAGACTTAATAGATAAGTTTAGCTTTTGTGGGCATCATTCTAGCAAAATCAATGGAGATCTAATTTATTTCATTCTTGTTTACCCAATATCTGTTTATTATAACCAGGTTAGTCACATCACTAACCGGAGATGGTGTCTTGCTCGTTTCTACCTAAGTGGCATAGCCTACATTGGTTCCTTTGCTGCTGGGGATTTATTCTTTTTTCCTCCATCGATCTATTTGATTCATCCCTCAAGCCCTAGCTCAGTTCTCCCCTCCTCCATACAGACTTCTCTGGCTCACTGCAAACTCATACAGCACTCTGCATTTGGCCTTTAATCACACATTACCATGTATTTTCATTTAAATGTTCTCAGGTATGTCTTTCCCACAGGCTTCCCCCACCACAAGCTCATCAAGAGCAGGATCTATATCACATGTAAACCTCTTTTGTAATCCTCTGAACTCCTAAAAAAGCACTAGACACATAGTAGACACTCAAAGAATAACTCTTGAATGAATGAATGAATAAATGATATAAACAAGAAAAAAATGGAATGGTAAACTCTGCCATCTTGTGGTTATTCGTCTTTAGCGTTGTCATTTTCACTGTATTTTTTTTTTAGTGTTGAAATTAGAAAAGTGTCACATGGTAAGAAACTAAGGTGATGATGGTGAAATTGGGAAGGTTTCTTTCTCTTTTGCTCAACATACCAACAACATGGTTACTGAAATATTTTATAAGAAAAACTAGTGGTGGAGGGAAACAAAAACCCAAAACAAATCATGTACCTGAGGACTGAATATAGACCTGGGAAATATTGATTGGATTTCCTCAGGTACAATCCGTGCTTCGAATGGGTCAAGTAAGAGAAATTGTCCCAACATGTTCAACATTTCAGAACTCTGATCAGATAATCAATCTACATTTTTAAGGGGAGCTATTAATAGACCTTTTATAACAGTCATCTGGTGAAGAGAATCACTTATTTATTTATTTATTTTCAGACAGGGTCTTATTCTGTCACCCAGGCTGGAGTGCAGTGGTGCAATCTTGGCTCACCACAGCCTCAACTTCCTGGGCTCAAGCGATCCTCTCACCTCAGCCTCCTGAGTAGCTGGGCTTACAGGTGTGTGCCACCATGACTGGCTAATTTTTAATACATATATTTTTTGTAGAGATGGAGTTTTGCCATGTTGTCCAGGCTGGTCTATGAAATCCTGAGCTCAAACCGTCTGCCCACCTCGGCCTCCCAAAGTGCTGGGATTACAGGTGTGAGCCACTGTGTCTGGCCGAGAATCACTGCTTTTGAATTAACAGTCCTGAGATCCAGTCTTAGTTTTGCTGAACAACCTTGCGCAGATCATACAACCTCTCTTATCTCAGTTTTCTTATCAGTTAACTTGATGCCTAATTTACTTCCCAGGGCTGTCATGACATTCTATAGGACCACAGGCATAAAGGTTCTTTAAAACATTTTTAAAAAGTGATATACATGTTTAACAATACTATGAAAGAAAAATAATGTTTGTCCTTTTCATTTTGTACAGCACCTGAGCATTTTAAAGTGCAGTCATGACAGCAGGTGGGGGCTCACTCTTGTAATCCCAGCACTTTGGGAGGCCAAAGCAGGAGGATCGTTTGAAGTCAGGCATTTGAGACCAGCCTGGGCAACAAAGTGAGACCCTGTCTTTATGAAAATGTAAATTAAAAAATTACCTGGATGAGGTGGTGCACACCTGTAGTCCCAGCTACTCAGGAGGCTGAGGCGGGAGGATCTCTTGAGCCCAGAAATCTCTTGAGGCTGCAGTAGGCCATGATCACACCACTGCACTCCAGCCTGGGTGACAGAGTGAGGCTCTGTCTCTAAAAAAATAAAAATAAAAAGTAAATAAAAACATCATTATTAAAAAAAGTGCCTTCATGCTCATTATCTATTTTCAGTCTCACAGCAACCCCAGGATGCAGGCAGGCATTATTACACTCAACTTAGAGATGGAATTCAGAGGTTCACATACAGAGTCATTAAAAATATATTGAGGACCTGTTATATGCCAGGCATACTGATAGGCACTTTTCCATGTTAGAGAAGTTAAGTTGGTCCAAAATCATCTGGTTGTTAAGTGGCAGAGTCTGCACTCCAACTCAGATCATCTGATTTAGGAATCCAGGGCTCAAGCACTACTATCTTTAGGTCAGTCTAATTCCTATCCTGGGGGTATTCATATTTGATTTTTCCGTTTCTTTTATGGAGTGAAATATTTTGCTTTCTGTTAGATATTTAAGGTCTCAAGAGCAGGTGCACCAAAAAACACTGGGTGTAGGCTACAAGCCTGTACTTTATTCAATGCGGTGGTTCTCAGCACTGGATGTAAACTAACATCATCTGGGGAGTTAGAAAACAATTACCCACATTCTGGCCCCACAAGAAAGTAATTAAATCAAAGCCTCTGGCAGTGGAGCCTGAGAAAAAGTTTTTTTTCTTTTTAAAAGTTAATTCTAATGTACCGCCAGGGTTGAGAACCACATTGCTCTAGCAGAAGTCAGTGACCCAACATTTTAACACAGTCAATTCAACTTTTCTAGAGACTGTTCCTAGCAAATACCAAGAACATTCAATGAGGAAAAAAGAAGAGGAGTAAAGAAATATCTTAGAAATGTCATTTGTTCTATCTGATTTAGTAGTGCAAGTAAGTTGAATGGCAGTTGATGGAAGTAAACCATTAGAGATGAAGAACCAGGAAAAAGGACATGGATCCCACTTTGAGGTAGGGAGAGAGATGGCAGACACATCTTTCTCACCTCATAAGAGCAGACACTATAAACCCCTATTCATTCATTTATTCCTAGATCAAATATTTACTGAGCAGCTAGTATGTGCCAGACATTATTCTAGGTACTGTCAATATAGCAAGCCAGATACAGATATTAGACTCATGGAACTTTCATTCTAGTTGTGAGTATAGAGGAATGAATGGTTCTGCTGTGGTGCCCTGGTGACCTTGAACACCTTCACATATGTCACACAGCCAAGGTTCAACCATGGTCTGACTCAAATCTTGGAGGAATGCTCTGTGATCTCTCTGCAACATGGCAAGATAAGAAATATTGTGATAAGTTGTCACAAGATCATTTCTCATCTGCCTCCTTATCTTGTGGGAGGGTGCCATGAGGTAGTTTCTCATTTGCCTCCCAGGTTCCAGTGAAAAATAGAGCTTTGTACCATCACACACACACCCACACCCACACACACGCACACACACGCACAGCCCACTTCAGTAGAGCTGTAGCATAAACTGCTTGGCTATATTTTAGAGTTGGCTTCTGCACACCAGAGTGACCCATTGCTTGTGTCATCCACCATCTGACCTCTCTAATTCAGTGTCATCCTATGGGATTAGCGACATCATGCTGATCTTGTTTTGCTGCCTGTGTTAGTAATAAACTGTATCCATTTGGGCTAATTGTCTTCTTATTGGCTGAATCTATGGAAGTGTGCTAAGCTAACCTAGCGGCTACCAATGCACTGTTGCTTAAGGGGCTTCACTGTTTGACAAATTGGGACAGATCTGATCCATACCAGTTAGATAGAAAAATAAATTTATTTCAAGTTGTGATAAATACAATGAACCCTAAAATGTCAACTCTACGTGCGCTTATAAATCACCTAAACACCGTAATTGTTGTGGACAAAATGGATGATAAAATTAGTAGGAGAAAGTTTGAGAAGAAATAGGGCTTCAAAGTATCTCTCCCAAGATATGTATTAATTACAAGGGAAAAACAGTAACTTTCCAGTAAAGAAACTCAGCCCTCTCTGAGTGGGAACATATGAGAGACAGGAAATAAATGAATGGAGTCCTGGCCCAAGAACAGGCCATTGCGGGTCTGCTGGGTCTATGGACTTACCTGATGGTCATTTCCCTAGTTCTGGAATGTATAATTGGACTGGCAAAACTGAGAAATTTGTAGAATCCCTATATTGATTATTTGAATAGTAAAGTAAAATCTGTTGTAGGAGGAAAGGCAAGCAAAGCCTCAGAAATTTCTCATTCCCTCTTACCAAGATAGTAAGTAAATAAATAAATGAAACTGACAAACCACATTGCATCCCAGGGAGAACTGCAGAATTTAGTGCCTTCAAAGACTTATATAATACAGTCCCCATCAGATACCTATTTAATTCACCAGTGTGGCTCCTGAGAAAATCAGATAAATCACAGAAAATTACAATGAAGTACCACAAATTTAAGTGGTAGTAACAACTGTAACAGCTGTGTTAGATGTCATGTCTTTACTGAAGTAGATTAATATACATGTATATATGGCTATTGATCAAGTGAATGTTTTATTTTCCATACCCCTTCAAAGGTGGATCAGAAACAGTTTGCATTCACATAGTATGGACATCAGCGCATGTGGTGAATGCTATAATGGGGCACCCAGATTTCCCTTCAGCAGTGAAGATGTTACTACTCTAGCTGCTGAAAGCACATCTAGAAGATGACCTTTGGGTGCCAGTTCTTTCTAGAGATTACCACAGCTAAAGAAAACTGCCTCACCCAATTGAAACCTCATACCTCTTTCCAAGGGCATCCCACACCCAGAGATTAGTGAATGTAGGGATATAAAGGCCCAGCCCTCTCAACCTAATTTGGGACAAGCAGTCATTCTAGTTCCAGAGCCTCCCATGGGGTTGGCTGAGGCCCTCATTGGAACTACATCATGGCTTCACTTCTCCCTCCGACCAATCCTCTTTCTTTCACCTCCTTTCCACAAGTGTTGATCCCAAGGGGCACTCCCTAATAAACACCCTGCACACTGGTCTCCATCTCAGGGTCTGTATCTTGGGGAACCCAGACTCTGTGACAGTTGGTGCCAAGAGTGGTCTGAGAAGCAGGTACCTTGATGGGATTTTGGATCTAGATCAACCACTGCCTAGATGACATCGAGGCCATCATTACTGTTGGTAGGTGGAGCACTGATATTCCCTGACATAGGTAGAAGTGCAGGTAAAACTTTCACTGGTGGAAGGGGATATAGTAGCTATTGGCATATATTAGGCATTTGAGAACTATGGGGAGAATAGTAATCTTAAAAAAGATGGAATTTAGTAGCTATTCTTAAGTTTGATTGCTACTCTGAACAAAGATAACACAAACTGAAAGTGATTAATTAGCAATTTAAAGTTAAAGTGAAAGACATGGAACCTCTCTGGTAGCATATAAAGAGGCTCTTGCTTCCTGCAGCAGGATGACAGAGAAAGCTAAGGACCAGGTCTAGGACTTAATTGTTAGAGTAGTCAAGCTCCAAAAGTGGCTAACATATCAACTAAGACAAGTGTGCTATGCCAGGGTCAAGGCTGTGGTTGAAAAAGAAAGAGACCCTGACACATGGAATAGGGACTTCTGGGCCTGAAAATCTTGAATTCCCAGATTCCCCTGAGACCTCTGAGCTTGTAGAAGTGGCCTGCACCTCCCTATTAGGAGCTAGCATGCCCTATTTGCTTGAAGACAATACAGAGGCCTCTGTCTTGCAAGACAACATGTGCCTGCACCCCCTCCTCCTGGACATAGGGTTTGATTTAACTAGGGTTAAATCACAATGTAACCCATCTGGGGATATGCTATGCCTGCTAAGATGTGAAATAGATAATACTCTGAAACTACAGCATCTAGTCAACATGTACTAGCAGGAGCTGGGAAGTAGGCATGGGCAAGAATTTTGAGAGTGCTGATTTTTTTACTTTATGATAGCGCCAAAGCTGTACGCATTAAGTAGAAACTGCACTTCAAGTACCTATATATCTGATATGGTTAGGCTTTATGTACCCGCTCAAATCTCATCTTGAATTGTAATCCCCATACTTCCCACATGGCAAGGGTGGAGGTAATTGAATCATGGGGGCAGTTTCTCCCATACTGCTCTCATGATAGTGAGTTCTCACAATATCTGATGGTTTTATAAGGAGCTCTTCCCCCTTCACTTGGCACTTCTTCCTGCTGCCTTGTGAAGAAGGTGCCTTGCTTCTCTGCCTTCTGCTATGATTTTAGCTGCTATGATTTAGCCTTTCCTGAGGCTTCCCCAGCCATGCTGAGCTGTGAGTCAACTAAACCTTTTTCCTTTATAAATTACCCAGTCTTGGCAGTTCCTTACAGCATTTATAGCAGTATGAAAATAGACTAATACAACATTCATTCTGTTTTTTTTTTAACTTTCAATGCCATATTCAATAAATTACATGAAATATTCAACACTTTATTATAAAATTGACTTTGTGTTAGATGATTTTGTCCATCTGAATGCTGAAATAAGTATCCTGAGTGCATTTAATGTATGGTAGGCTAAGCTATGAGGTTAGGATGTTTAGGTGTATTAAGTGCATTTTTGACATAGCATTTTCAACTTACAATGTGTTTATTGGGATGTAACCCAATCATGAATCAAGGAGCATCTTCACTTCAGAGTATATGCCCCAAAAAATAGAAAGCAAGGATTCAAGGAGGTATTTCTACACCCAAGGTCATAGCAGCATTGTCCACAAGAGCCAAAAAGTAGAAATAACCCAAATGTCCTCTGATGGATGAATGGGTAAGCAAAATGTAGTATATGCATACAATGGAATCCTACCAATTCTACAACATGGATGAAACGTGAGAGGGCTTTATGCTAAGCAAAATAAACCAGTCATAAAAGGACAGTGTATGATTTCCTTTTGTCTTTTCTTTTTCTTTATTTCTCTTTCTTTCTTTTTTTTTTTTTTTTGAGACAGAGTCTTGCTCTGCTGCCCAGGTTGGAGTGCAGTGACACAATCTTGGCTCACTGCAACCTCCGCCTCCCCGGTTCAAGTGATTCTCCTGTCTCAGTCTCCCGAGTAGCTGGGATTACAGGCGCCTGCCATCATGCCTAGCTAATTTTTGTGTTTTTAGTAGAGATGGAGTTTCGCCATGTTGGCCAGGCTGGTTTCAAACTCCTGACCTCAGGTGATCCACCTGTCTCGGCCTCCCAAAATGCTGGGATTACAGGTGTGAGCCACACGCACCCGGCCATGATTTCATTTATATGAGGTACGTGGAGTAGTCAAATTTGTAGAGACAGAAAGTAGAGTAACAGTTGCTGAGGGTAGAGAATGGGGTAATGAGTAGTTATTGTTTAATGGAAACAGAGTTTTAGTCATGCAAGATGAAAAGAGTTCTGGAGATGGATGGTGGCGATGGTTGCACAATAATGTGTATGTATTTAATGCCACTAAATTGTACACTTAAAAATGGCTAAGATGAGCCAGACATGGTGTCATGTGCCTGTAGTCCCAGCTACTCAGGAAGCAGAGGTGGGAAGATTGCTTGAGTCCAGGAGTTTGAGTCCAACCTGGGCAATATAGCAAGAGCCTGTCTCTAAACAGATGAAAAACATTTAAAAATGGCTACAATGGTAAATTTTATGTTATGAATATTTTACAACAAGTTTTTAAATGTTAAAAAATTAAGCCTTATTCTCATGGGCCCTATATTCCATTATAAGAGGCGTACAATACCAAAGTAACAAAATAATATAACAAAATTATGTATATCCAAAACAATTTAGAGCTTCCATTTATTCCTCCTTCTTCCCCTAAACTTCTTTCCTCTTTCCAAAGGTAATAAGTGTTATCAGTTTGGAATTATCCCCCCATAATTTTAAAAATGCATGTGTGCTGATTTGATCTTTACGAATTACATGAATGTATTAAATTATCACATGTGCCTTTAAATGATATACGACTATTATGCATCAATAAAAAATGTGTGTATAATGCCTATATAAATATATACTGCTGTGTTTAAAAACAATTACATAAATAGTATCATACTGTATGTGTTGTTCTCTAACTTACTTTTTCCTCTCAGCAATATATCCTGGGGATTTTTCATGTCCATTTATATATGAAACATTCATACTAATCCACAGATGGCTGTGTCTTGGTACATTTAGCCTTTCTCTAATGAGTAGACATTTGGTGTTTACCTAGTCTTTTTCTATTACAGACAATGCTCTAGCAAACATCCTTGCATCTGACTCTATGCCTCATGTCTTCAAACTTCTTTGCATAACTTGTCATCAGAAATGTGAATCTAGGACTTCAGGTAGTACCAAGACTGCTATGAATATTAGTTTTTTGGACTATGGCTATATTCCAATAAACTAATTACTTAAGGTAAATCATGAAAGAGTCCATGAATTATGGGGCTACACAAAGATATTTCACAAAAGAGTTACAGATTAGGGAAATGGAAATGATGAAGCATGGGTGGAGAAATGAGCTGAGATAGTGGGAATAGTCCAGATAAGCTTGACTATCTTGAGGAAGTGGTTAGATTTAAATAGCAATTAGGAGTGTTTTCACTAGAGGAAAAGTAGAATATTGAGGAAAGATAGGATTATGTGGCAAACACAGATTTGAATGTTTTGATAAATTAGGAGACTGAAGAGATGAGGCGAGGGATTTAAGTGAGGGTCTTAATGTGCAATATTGGAAATTACAATCAAATGCCCAAACTCAAGGGGTACACTTAGGAATGATCTGTTAATACATACACAGGCCTAAGAATCATTTTTATTGAACTCATTTCCTGTAGGGCTTTTCTGAAAGAACACTGTGCTCCTTTCTAAGCTTATTTTTCTTTGTTCTGATCGTCATTCTGCCCTTACACGTTATGTTTATTGCCAAGATCTAGGAGGCAAAAAATAGGCAAGAGAGCATGTCACAGTCCATGACTAGACAAGCTGTGTGACTCAGGAGGCCAAACAAAGGTCAGGGCATGGAAACCTACCTTGGCTGTGCTCTTAAGCAAATGAATGGGTCAGTTAGCCTATTTTTTACAAACATTTATCTGTTTATATGGCAATGTGCATTTTGTAATTGGTCTTTTCTACATGATCTTATGACATGCCGATTCTACTTCTGTTATACCACTGATTTTATTCTGACTTGTATTATAGTTACTTATAATTTGAGGATGCAAAATGATAGCATATAGGTCACTTCTAGCCTATAGATATGCTTCATTTGGCTAAAAGAAGCTTACATTAAAAAATAGTTGCCAATATTTCAAAAATAGGAAGGTTCATACAACAATATGCATTCCTGATTTCTCCTAAAAAAATGAAATCTGGCACACAGGGTCCCCATTTCCTCATAGCAACAACTGACTGGAACTGAGCAGTAACTGCCCTTACTATAATATCAACTGATGTTGAATCTGAAAGTTGGTTACCATTTTTCATGGAACTGACATTGTTATTCTTACAGTGACATTAAGAAAAAAGTGAGATACTTTTCTATGCCCGGTTTTTATAAAAATTGGGAAACAAAGGCTAGAGTAAGGGGAGAGGACTGTTGTGCTTTAAGAATTGAAAGATAGAGATGGGTTGAAAAATAGGTGAGGTTAAGAATGGAGAGCTTGGGCAAAACTGCTGAGAAGGCAGAGTGACACACACAAGGAGGTGGTTAGGTCACTTCTCTTACAGGCTTCTCATGGGGTGTATCACTCCTAGGGCATATTGTACTGCCTCTCTGCCTTCAATTGAAATTTTCATTGAACATCTACATCATATCAGTCACTGGGGAGACTGTGGTGAACAAAGCAGACATAGCCTCTGTTCTCATGGAACTCACAATTGAACGTGGGAACCAGACATTAACAAACACCACGAGGGAAGTAGGAAAGTGCTAGAAAACAAATACTAAAGAAAATTTTCCTAATTTAGGGGATCAGGGAAGTCTTCCCCAAGGAAGTGACACTTAAAATGGGGCCTGAAGAGTAAGTAGGAGTTGGTTAGGTAAAGAGGAGGGGATCAAGTTTTACAGGCAAAAGGAATAGCATGTGCAAATATCACAAAACAGGCAGGCATGTGGGACTACCATAGATCTGACAGAGGCCAAGTGGCTATTGTTAGATAACAGAGAGAGTAGCTGGAAGGGTTAACAAGGCCATACCATGCAAGGCCTTGGAGGCTATGGAAAGGATTTGTATGTTCAGAGCAGTGAGAGTCACCAAAAAGTTTTAAGAAAAATCACCATGATTTGAATTTTGCTTTAACTTTTGCTTTGGCCACCCAGCAGTGAGCTCTTATCCACAGTTATAATTCTCATTTGTGTGTGTGTGTGTGTGTGTGAGACAGGATCTCATTCTGGCACCTAGGCTGGTGTGCAGTCTAGTACAGACTAGGTGGCTTAAACAACAGAAATTAATTTTCTCACAATTCTGGAAACTATAAGCCCAGGATCAGCAGGGTCTCAGCAGGGTTGCTTTCTTCTGAGGCCTCTTTCCTTGGCTTGCAGGTGGTTGTTTTCTCCCTGTGTCTTCATGTGGTCTTCCCTCTGTGTGTCTATGTCCTAATCCCCTCTGCCTATAAGGACACCAGTCAAAGCGGATTAGGGTCCACTTAGTGGTCTCATTTTAACTTAATCACCTATTTAAAAGATCTATTTCCACATATAGTTACACTCTGAGGTACTGGGCGGTGGGAGTTCAATATATAAATTTGGTGGAGGTTGTGGTGGTGGGGGTGGAGGGCATAATTCAGTACAAAACAATAAATCATGTATACTAGAAGTATCTGAATTGCCTGGTTAAGAATGTTACGCCTCCTGTGCTCCATCTCAGAGTGACACAGTGATTTAGAATCTACTTGTCATAAGTCTCAGGACACATAGGTTGTTCAGCTCCAGAAGCCCTCAGATTGGCAGGACTTCACTCTTCTCACCAGAGAACATGTGTCTGAAGGGAAGTCATGCTTCTACCATTGTTCCTATAAATCCTGGGATGGGGGAATTCCACTACTTCATTCTGCTCCAATTAATCTCTTGGCACAGGTCAGGTCCTGGAATATGTACTACATCTGCTTTGTAACCCTGGACATATACTCCCATCCAGCTCTCACGAGAGCAGAAGGCATGTACTACTGTCCACTCTGGTTTTGGTTGTTTTAACGTACCTCACATTTTCACATATGTGGGAACATCAATAATAATACCAAGAGTAATATTAATAAAAATACTATTCAACATTTATTGAATGCTATTGTATTTCAGGAATTATATTAAGCATTTTGTAGTATCTCATCTAATCTTTGCAACAAAGTTATAGGGGCAGGTATAGTTGTATTAGATTGTTCTCACGCTGCTATAAGGGCATATCCAACGCACAGTTCTGTAGGGCTAGGGAGGCCTCAGGAAACTTACAATCATGGCAGAAAGGGAAGCAAACACATCTTTCTTCACAAGGTGGCAGGAGAGAGAAGAATGACAGTCAAGCAAAGGGGGAAGCTCTTATAAATCCATCAGATCTTGTGAGAACTTACTCACTATCATGAGAATAGCATGGGGGAAACTGACCACATGATTCGGTTACTTTCCACAGGGTCCCTCCCATGACACATGGGGATTATGGGAGCTACAATTCAGGATGAGATTTGGGTGGGGACACAGCCAAATCACATCATTCCACCCCTGGCCCCTCCCAAATCTCATGTCCTCACATTTAAAAACACAATCATGCCCTTCCAACAGTCCCCCAAAATCTTAACTCATTTCAGCATTAACTCCAAGTCCAATTCCGAAGTCTCATCTGAGACAAGGCAAGTCCCTTCCACCTATGAGTCTGTAAAATCAAAAGGAAGTTAGTGACTTCCTAGATACAATGGGGCTACAGGCATTGGGTATATACATCCATTCCAAATGGGAGAAATTGGCCAAAACAAAGGGGCTACAGGCCCCACGCAAGACCAAAATCCAACAGGGGAGTCATTAAACCTTAAAGTTTCAAAATGATCTCCTTTGACTCTATGTGTTACATCCAGGGCACACTGATGCGAGGTGGGCTCTCATGGTCTTGGGCAGCTCCACCCCTGTGGCTTTGCAGGGTACAGCCCCACTTCCAGTTGCTTTCATGGGCTGGCATTGTCTGCAGCTTTTCCAGGTGCACGGTGCAAGCTATTGGTGGATCTACCATTCTGGGGTCTGGAGGATTGTGGCCCTCTTCTCACAGCTCCACCAGGCCATGCCCCAGTGGGGACTCTGTGTGGGGGCTCCAACTTCACATTTGCCTTCTGCACTGCCCTAGTAGAGGTTCTCCATGAGGGTTCCATCCCTGCAGCAAACTTCTGCCTGTACATCCAGGCATTTCCATACATCCTCCAAAATACAGGCAGAGGTTCCTAAACCTCAATTCTTGACTTCTATGCACCCACAGGCCTAACACCACATGTAAGCTGCCAAGGCTTGGGGCTTGCACCCTCTGAAGCAATTGCCTGAATTATATGTTGGCCACTTTTAGCCATAGCTGGAGCTGAAGCAGCTGAGATGCAGGACACCATGTCCCAAGGCTGCATAAAGCAGGGGGCCCCTGGGTCCAACCCATGAAACCATTTTTCCCTCCTAGGCCTCCAGGCTTGTGATGGGAGCAGCTGCCATGAAAACCTCTGACATGCCCTGGGGACATTTTACCCATTGTCTTGGTGATTAACATTTGACTCCACGTTACTTATGCAAATTTCTGCAGTCTGCTAGAATTTCTCCTCAGAAAATGGGGTTTTCTTTTTTATTGCATAATCAGGCTGCAAATTTTCCTAACTTTCCTGCTTCATCTTGAATGCTTTGGCACCTAGCAATTTCTTCCACCAGATACCCTAAATCATCTCTCTCAAGTTCAAACGTTCCACAGATATCTGGGGAAGGGGGGAAATGCTACCAGTCTCTTTGCATAGCAAATTCATCTTTACTACAGTTCCCAAAAAGTTCCTCATCTCCATTTGAGATCATCTCAGCCCGGATGTCATTGTCCATATCACTATCAGCATTTTGGTCAAAGCCATTCAACAAGTCTCTAGGAAGGTCCCACACTTTCCCACATCTTCCTGTCTTCTGAGCCCTCCAAGTCTCTCAGAAGTTTCAAACTTTCCCACATTTTCCTGTCTTCTTCTGAGCCCTCCAAACTGTTCCAACCTCTGCCTGTTACCCAGTTCCAAAGTTGCTTCTGCATTTTCAGGTATCCTTATAGCAGCACCCCACTCTCTGTGGTACCAGTTTACTGTATTAGTCCTTTCTCATGCTGCTATAAGGACACACCCACGATTGGGTAATTTGTAAAGGAAAGAGGTTTAATTGACTCACAGTTCCACAGGGCTGGGGAGGTCTCAGAAAACTTACGATCATTGCAGAAGGGGAAGCAAACATGTCCTTCATAAGGTGGCAGGAGTGAGAAGGATGAGAACCTAGTGAATGGGGAAGCCCCTTATGAAACCACAGATCTTCTGAGAAGTTACTCACTATCATGAGAATAGCATGGAGGAAACTGCCCCCATGATTCAATTACCTCCCACTGTCTCCCTTCCACAACACATGGGGCTTATGAAAACTAAAATTCAAGATGAGATTTCGGTGGGCACACAGCTAAACCATATCAGCAGTCATCTCCATTTTACAGATGAGCAGCAGAATCAGAGAAGTTAAGTGATTTGGTGCAAGTGGTATAGCTAGTAAATGGCAGACTCTGGATTTCAGCCCAGGTGATATACCTTTAAAGTACGTTTTGTTACAAAGATAGGGATTTTTGCCACTAGGTTCATGAGAAATGTTGATCAGCAATTTTCTTTTCTTGTACTGTTTTAGTCTGGTTTTGGTATCAGAGTAATGCTTACCTCATAAAATGCATTGGAAAGTGTTGGCTTCTCTACTATTTCATATCATTTGAGGTCGGGTATAAAATTTTCCACTTGTGGTATCATGTTGACACTAAAAAGGTTTCAGATTTTGGAGCAGTTCAGATTTTTGGATTAGGAGTGCTCAACCTATGTAAGTATTCAATGCTACAAATTTCCTTCTAAGGATTGTTTTCATTGCATTGTACATTTTTTTTTTTTTTTAAAGATAGGGTCATCTTATGTTGCACTGGCTGGACTTGAACTTCTGGGTTCAAGCTATTCTTCTGCCTAGGCCTCCTGAGTAGCTGGGACTATAGGCACGTACCACCACGACTAGCTGTATCCTACAATTTTGATGTTTTACTTTCATTTTCATTCAGCTTGCTCTTAAGCTTTGTTAGGACAGGTCTAGAATACCCTTTAGTTTAGGGTTAATTTTGCCCTCCTACTAAGGTATCATTCTTCTAAGGATTCTACTAAATAATCTGTGTATTAGGAGATTTTTCTACTCTGACTGGTGAAGACATGTACTATTACCAGCCTTCTGTGAGCTCCAGGAATTATTCTAGTTATTCCTTTTCTGGTGGTTCTTTCCTTAGCTCTTGGTGTTTTCTTCTCACTTCTGTGCAGACCAATACTTAGTCAAAGACTTAAGGGGACTCTTCTGCCAATCTCTGGAACATTTTCTCTATGCGGCTCCTTCCTCTCTGGTAGTCTGTTCCACAAATTATAGTTGCCTTGGCCTCACTGAACACCAGTCTCTGTCTCCTCAACTCGATGAGACTGCTGGGCTCTGTTTGGGTCTCTTCTCCTTGTGCTGCATACTGGAAACTGCCTTATGCAATGGCAGGGTTAACTTTGTGTGTTTCCAGACATTTGAGGGTCACTATTCTTCACTGCTTGTTGCCCCAATGTCTAAAAACAGTTCTTTCATACATTTCATACAATTTTATAGTTTTAAGGTGGTAGGATAAATCCAGCACCTTGTTTTCCCTCGTGGCCATAGTGGAAGTTGCATTAACTGAATTTTAACTTTTACTTTGCGCTCTCTCCCTCCCTCCTTCCTTCCTTCCTTCCTTCCTTCCTTCCTTCCTTCCTTCCTTCCTTCCTTCC
>NW_012117977.1:941936-945721 GCF_000951035.1 Colobus angolensis palliatus | reverse complement strand
TCCTTCCTTCCTTCCTTCCTTCCTTCCTTCCTTCCTTCCTTCCTTCCCTCCCTCCCTCCCTCCCTTCTCTCTCTCTCTCTCTTTCTTTTTTGATACAGAGTCTTACTCTGTCACCCAGGTTGGAGTGCAATGGTGCAATCTCGGCTCACTGCAACCTCTGTCTCCTGGGTTCAAGCGAGTCTCCTGCCTCAGCATCCTAAGTAGCTGGGATTACAGGCGCCCGCCACCATGATCAGCTTTTTGTCTTTTTAGTAGAGATGGGGTTTCACCATGTTGGCCAGGCTGGTCTCGAACTCCTGACCTCATGTGATCCACCCGCCTCGGTCCCCCAAAGTGCTGGGATTATAGGTATGAACTACCGCACCCGGCTGTTTTTCTTGTAATGCCTAGTTTTTGGGGGAATGAGGTAAACAATAAAAAAAGAAGGCTATATCAGGAATTTATTTAAAAAAATCAACTTGTATAGCATGTCCCTGGTTAGTCCACACACAGTTAACCTGACAACTATATGCCCTAGATGCCTAACTTTTCATAATTGACTTCAGGCCATTTGACAGCAGGAAAATTCTGTCTTAGTTAGAGCCTGCTCACTAAGAAGTGTTGCCAAATGCCAAGGTGAGAGGATTACTTGAGGCCAGGAGTTTGAGACCACCCTAGCCAACGTAGTGAGACCCCATCTCTTAAAAGAGAGAGACCAGGAGATTCAATTTCTATGTTTATTTAGAAAAAAACATAAACATCAGTTTTTACATTTTTTTAATTCCTTTTTTTTCGTGTGCCAGCACATGTTCTCATCTAAAAAAACCATAAACATCAGTTTTCTGGGAAAATTGGGCTGGTTTCAAAAGGATGATGAACTTAAATTTTTTGTCTTTTTTTTTTTTTTTGAGACAAAGTTTCGCTCCATTGCCCAGGCTGGAGTGCAGTGTTGTGATCACAGCTCACTGTAACCTCAAACTCCTGGGCTCAAGTGATTCTCCTGCCTTAGCCTCCTGAGTGACTAGGACTATAGTCACCATGCCTGGCTAACTGTTAACTTTATGGTAGACTCATGGTCTATATTGCCCAGGCAGGTCTCAAAGCCCAGGCTTCAAGCAGTCCCCCAACCTTGGCCTTCCAAGGAGCTGGAATTACAGGCTTGCACCACCGTGCCCGACTCTTGCCTTCCTCTGTTGTTCCTATCAGTGCCTCTTCCCCATAGACACCATCTTCCTTCTGGCCCCTACATGTCAGGAGCTGGGCTACGTATCTTAAACTCCTATTAGCCACGTATCTTGATGTAACCCAAATCTCTCTAGCTGCACTTCTTACTGTCTCTGCCATGGCCCCTCTATAGGCTGGTTTTCTCATTGCCTCTTGAATATGTTGTACTTATTTGAAATTTTAAGTTCATACTCATGTTATTGCCACTGTCTATAATGTCCCTTGCCACTACAAAGATTGACCATCCTTCAGGGATCAACACAAAGTTGCATGCAGCCATTTTTTTTTTTACCTCAACTCCACCAAGTGCCCCCTTTCAATCTATATCATTCACTTGGCACTTAATACCTTGCCGGGGTTTCTGACACTATCACTCATGTGTACACCTTGTCTTCACAATCACATTGTGAAGTCCTGCAGAGTAGAGACTATTTACAGGTGTTCTTATCTTTCTTTGTACTCCAATCCCCAGCCTCCAATGCTAATATTTTGTTATGTTTGTGATAAAGTAAGCACCCAAACTATCTATCTATCTATCTATCTATCTATCTATCTATCTATCTATCTAATTTTTTTGTTTTTAGATGGAGTCTCACTCTGTCACCCAGGCTGGAGTGCAATGGTGCGATCTCGGCTCACTGCAATCTCTGTCTCCCAGGTTGAAGCTATCTCCTGCCTCAGCCTCCCAAGTAGCTGGGATTACAGGCATGTGCCACCATGCCCAGCTAATTATTTCTGTGTTTTTAGTAGGGACAGGGTTTCGCCATGTTGGCCAGGGTGGTCTTGAACTCCTGACATCAAGTGATCTGCCCACCTTCGCCTCCCAAAGCGCTGGGATTACAGGCATGAGCCACTGTGCCTGGCCTAAACAATATTTTTTGAGTGAGTAAATGAATGGAGTAATGAAAATAGAATTCAGAAGTCTTTAAAATAACAAAAGCTAACATTTATTGAACACTTATTCTGTGCTAGGTTTTTGCTACGGATCATATATAGTCTATCTCATTTAATTTGCTCTCTTTTTTAGAGGGATCAGTATTTATTTTCTTTCCAAATGTTACAATGGAGCCAAGTGGGAATGATTTTAGCAATTAGAATGTATACATCTTCAGGATTTGGCCATTATATGTTATTTACAACAAGGGAGACAAAAAATAAGTTGTATTACATTAGACACTTTCTTCTCTCTCCCTGCCTTAGCCTGAAAGCCTAACCATTCCCCGACCATGTCTAAAATGGACACACAGTTGATTCCCAGTCTGGAGGCATAAGCATAGGGAGGGTCAATGTCCCAACTCAGAGACCCTTGGAAAGCACAGGAGATTAAAAACTCAACATAGGGTGGCAGAGGTGGATGCTCAGAGTCTGGGAGTGCAAACACTCCACTCTGGCTCTGGGATTTAGTGGGCAGGTAAACAAAACTTACCTGGTATAGAAGTAGGGAGGAGAATCGGAAATTGACCTCTGCAGGTGTAGAGCCAGGGAAAGAGGTGGAGACATGGACAGGTGTATTTTACATGACTAAACTCACTCAGAAAACTGTAAAAGATCATTTTCAACTGTACTTGAGGAAGATAGATTATGGGAAGGTCCTCAGGAAAGGAAAAAGGAAAAATGTGGCTGAGGGGAAGCAGAAGACAGTTTTTCTTGTTTTGTTTTGTTTTTTGTTTTTGGCATGGGGAGAAAGTGAGAGTACTAGGTCTGGCTAGTCACCCTACAATGACAGTACAATTTTTGCAACTTAGCAATCACTTGTGTCCTCCCAACTCAGCTCCTCATTCTGCTTCCTGACCCTTGGTGTGGGTGCTGGTCTCTGGCCTGAAAGGGTGGACAATTCTGTGGCTTGGAGCCCTGTCTCTTGTGTTTCCAGCACTACTGGTAGAGGTAGCCTCTGCTTGGGACTCCTGGTCCTTGGGAGAAGGTGGTGGTGGTGGCCTTTCCTTCCTGGCAGACTGTTCAGTACCACCAGCACAAACTTCCCCTTCTCTTGGTTGGTGAGGTGGGAGACACAATATCTTCAACCTCTTTCTGGTTTCTCTTGAAAGATAGGCCTGTATTTGAAGAGCTCCATCTTTGTCTATTCAGTCTGCTATAACAGAATACCATGGAGTCGGTGATTAATAAACAACAGAAATTTATTTCTCACAGTTCTGAAGGCTGGGAAGACCAAGATCAAGGCAACGGCAGGTTCAATATCTGGTGAATGCCCGCTTACTGGTTCATAGTCAGCTGTCTTCTCACTATAACCTCACAGGGTGGAGGAGGAGAGGGAAATCTCTGAGGCCTCTCGTTTTATTGTACTTTTCTTGTATGTCCATCCAATGAAGGGCCTCTTTTATAAAGGCACTAATCCCATTCATGAGGGCTCGACCCTCATGACCTAATCACATCCTAAAGGCCCCACCTCCTAATACTATTACACTGGGGATTAAGTTTTAATATATAAATTTTGGGCCAGGAGTGGTGGCTCATGCCTGTAATCCTAGCACTTCGGGAGGCCAAGGTGGGCAGATCACCATCCTGGCTAACACGGTGAAACCCCATCTCTACTAAAAATACAAAAAATTAGCCAGGCATGGTGG
>NW_012117977.1:927158-941886 GCF_000951035.1 Colobus angolensis palliatus | reverse complement strand
GCTGAGGCAGGAGAATGGCATGAACCTGGGAGGTGGAGCTTGCAGTGAGCCGAGATCGCACCACTGCACTCCAGCCTGGGTGACAGAGCGAGACTCCATCTCAAAAAAAAACAAAATAAAAATAAAAATAAATAAATAACACACATACATATGTATAAATTTTGTTGGGGGGGCACAAACATTCAGTCTCTAGCAGGCTCCTATAAGGGGAAATATGTAGCTTCCTTCTCCTCCTCTTTCTCCTCCTCCTCCATCTCCTCATTTCCTTCCTCTTTCCTTCTTTCCTTTCCTTCATTATCCTTCCCCTTTTTTCTTCTTCTGAGTCTCTTTGGGGCTCTACATTGCTGAGTGCTGGTTTCGTGGCACCTGGGGTAGCCTGGCCTGCCTCATCCGTTCCATTTAAGGTGATGAGACTCCCCTTTGCCTGTGAGTGCCAGGTTTTAATTGCTTTTCAGGTGGCCATTCTCCTGTTTTTTGGCGTTGGTGATGGAATGGGGGTGAAGTAAGTGTTCACATTTCCCTAGAGCACCTAGGAGCTCTGGATGCTCATGCTAGGGGTTTGCTGTGGAGTACCCAGAGGCTTCTCAGATCCATACCTCTGGAGCGGGGCTAGTGAGGTCTGACTGGCCAGTGGAGTGATAGGCCTGCGTTACTGAGGGATGGGGGTTTCAGGGAAGGAACTGCACAAGATCTCTCATTTAATGCTTACAATGACTGTATGAGATAAATAGCTGTATCTATCTATTCCCTATTTACTGATTATGAAACTAAGTCTTAGAGGAGTTAAGTAACTTGTCCAAGGTCACACAGTTAGTAAGTATGCGTGTGTGTGTGGTCTCTTAAATAAAGACCCATGTTTGTTTCCAGAGCCTGTGTTCTTAACCAGGATAGTTTAGGCTAATTTGATTGCAAATCATTAAACTATTTGAATGCTAGTAGTAGCAAACAGGACTTTTCTTGCTGCTGACCATGGGTGTAAGAAGATTTTTAAGAGATGAATATTTTAAAGATATTATTGTCCTCTCTGAATTGTGTGCCTTTGTGGACAGGGACTGAACCACCTACTGTTCAAATGTTGTGGCGGATATAACTAGGGCCCTTAGTTATATCTAAGGGGATGGAACAGTTGCCAATTGGATAACAAATTCAAGTCACTGTGGTCCAGGGACTGGACCACCTACTGTTCAAATGTTGTGGCAGATATAACTAGGACCCTTAGTTACATCTAAGAGAATGGAACAGTTGCCAATTGGATGACAAATTCAAGTCACTGTGTTCTGGCTAACAGAGTCACAGGAAATGCTGAAGGAAACATAACTAGTAGTAGCCAAAGAAGGAGAAACACATTTTGGAACACAATTCCTCTCATTTGCCAATCTTCTTACCAAAGATTTTCCTGATGAAACTCGTCTGGACTTTGCTTCTTGAAAGAGTCAGGAGTGTAGAATGTGGGCATCTGGCTGCCAGCAGGGTCCTGTGCCCCACTATCAGAAGGTGCCAGCCAGAGTTCTCCTGTGAAGGAGAACTTTTACCATTCAAGCCAGTATTGAAATGGTCTTTAGAAGAAAACTTGTTTAAAGGGTTACATCCTGGGAATTTTTGCTCTTCCAATGCTATTAAAACCTAGCTGCTGTTTTCTCAGTTAGGCAAATGTTAGAGGAAATGAAATATAAACAGAGATTAATTTCTTCTCTCTGACATTTGATTTGCATTAGTTCCAAGTTATACTATGTTCCTTTTATACTGTGTTCCTTTTAATTCTCTGTTTCACAAGTTAACATGCATATTTTTTCTTTTGAGATTCATAATGAACTTTAAAATGATGTTTTAAGGACAAGCTTTGATGAGACCTGACTTTTTTGTTTGTTTGTTTTTGTTTACCAAATGATGTATTCTTGAATACAACTTTTTGGGTGGAAAACAGCCACCAAGTCGATTCCTCCATGCAGGGATAGACACAGTTGTGAAGGAGGCTGCAAAGCTGCCATTGGTGGTTCCCTATGTCTTCAGCCATTTTCTTCAATCCTCCATTCTTGCCTCCAGCCAGCTTGTTACCTCATCATGCCCACTCCATTGTTATGTGCCCCACCTTCTTTCACTCTCTTTCAAGAACTTCACCCTTATCAAAATGCCCTCCTTCAGGGTTTTCTACTTTGCCTCCTGGTTTCCTCCTACCATTCTCTTACTTTCATTCTGAACTGGAACTGATTCCTCCTTAATGTTTCTCCTGGTCTGACCCCAACATGACTCTTGTTTCAGTCTTCCTGTAACCTACATTGTGCCAGAGGCAGCAATAAATATTGAATAAATGAGTGGATAGGTGAGTGAATCAATTAATGAATTTGAGGAATTCTGATGATCAAACAGGATGTCAGGTCCTCATTTTTATTTTTATTGTTTTTGTTGTTTTGAGATGGAGTCTTGCTCCATCTCCCAGGCTGGAGTGCAGTGGCACGATCTCAGCTCACTATAACCTCTGCCTCCCGGGTTCAAGTGATTCTCATGCCTCAGCCTCCTGAGTAGTTGGGACTACAGGTGTGTGCCACCACACCCACCTAATTTTTGTATTTTTTAGTAGAGACAGGGTTTCGCCATGTTGACCAGGCTTGTCTTGAACTCCTGACCTCAAGATATCCTCCTGCCTTGGTCTCCCAAGGTGCTGGGATTACAGGCATGAGTCACCACACCCGACCTGTCAGATCCTTTATTTAATTAAATTAATTAATTATTATTATTTTTAGAGACAATGCCTTGCTCTGCCACTCAGGCTGGAATGCAGTGGCATAATCATAGCTCACTGCAACCTCAAACTCCTGGGTTCAAGTGATCGTCTCTCCTAAGCCTCCTAAGTAGTTGGGACGACAGACGAGAGCCACGGCATCTGGCCCCTTTATTGTGTTTATTACTTCTAAATCATTTTAGTATGAAAAATTTCAAATATACAGATGAGTAGAGGGAGTGGTACAAACAATCCCTGTGTATGTATCACACAGCTTCAATAGCTACCAACATGGAGTCACTCTTCTTTCATTTATAACCTGTCTGCTTTCTGTCTGGCCCTTTAGCTGAATTCAGTTCAGTCAAGCAAGTGCATTATGGGTGCTATGATCTGAATATTTGTGTCCCTGAAATTCATATGCTGATACCTAGTTACCAGTGTGATGGTACTAGGAGGTGAGGCTTTTGGGAAATGATTATGTCATGAGTGGGACTAGTGCACTTATAAAAGAGGCCACAGAGAGCTAGCTTGCTCCTTTTACCTTGTGAAGACACAGCGAGAATGTACCATCTGAGAACCAGAAAGTGAGCCCTAACCAGACACCAGATCTTTCAGTGCCTTGATCTTGGACTTTCTCTTTCTTTTCTTTTCTTTTCCTTCCTTTCCTTTCCTTTCTTTCTTTCTTTTTCTTTTTCTTTTTTTTTTTTTTTGAGATGGAGTCTTGCTCTGTCACCCAGGCTGGAGTGCAGTGTCACGATCTCACGATCTCAGCTCACTGCCATCTCTGCCTCCTGGGTTCAAGTGATTCTCCTGCCTCAGCCTACCAAGTAGCTGGGATCACAGGTGTGCGCCACCACACCCGACTAATTTTTGTATTTTTAGTAGAGACAGGGTATTGGCATGTTGGCCAGGATGGTCTCAAACTCTTGACCTCGGGTGATACACCCACCTCGGCCTCCTAAAGTGCTGGGATTACAGGTGTGAGTCACCGTGGCTGGCCAATCTTGGACTTTCTAGTCCTCAGAACTGTAAGAAATTAATTTCTGTTGTTTATAAGCCACCCACTTTACAGTATTTGGTTATAGCAGCCCAAATGGACTAAGACAATGGGAACATTTAAAAAACTGCTACAGGTATCTGCACTTAATTTAGACCTCCTGCTTACCCCATCTGTTACTCTTTGTTTGTAACTTTCCTGCTTCCTTGTTTGGCTCTTGTTTTTTACTTCTACCAGGGGTTCTTAATCTGGATGAACAAATCCCCAAGGAGTCAATGGGTTAAAAAATCAAGGGGTCTATAAACTTGTATGGAAAAAAATACAGCTTCGTTTTCACTAATGTCCAACTAAAATTCTATTATGAACATAAGCAACGAACCACAGTAGTATGTGTAGTATCTGCAACTTTGAAACGAGTAGAAATCTTTTAATATCAAATTTCAGAAGTTGTAGAGGCTTCAAAGTACCCTTTATTCTAATCACTACTTTGGAATTGTAATAGTTATTAGACCTTCCACTAGATCTTGTTATTGGATGTGTGAATAAGGAAACACATACATTACTGTATCACATATTAATATTTTTATGATTGTACAGAGATATATCTGGTTTCATTTGTAGCTCATTATGTTTTAGTTTATACACTTAGATATTATTCTTTAAAAAGAAATTTATGGTTTTTCCTAAACTGCCAAAAGGTCCTATGGCTCAAAAAATATCTAGACACTTTAGTTGATAACACATTTGAATTCCTTATTCTAATTTTGACTTGCTGTTTCCCCACCATCCACAACCAGTATAATTGATTACTTGTCTTCTGTGTAATACACAGGAAAGAAGTACCTCTCTTCCAAGTCCTGTGTGCAGGGCTAGCTTCCCAGGACCTGTTCCTTTTACTCCCTGCCAGAGCAGGAGCCAGGGTAACTTTTGCCAGCAACCCCAGAAAATAGATTTAGCCAATTATAATTTACTACTTCTCAAGTAATTCTCATAATTCAGTTGCTTTTATATTATAATTTATTTTAGCCACTGACTGTTGGGTAAATATTTAATCCCTGACTCTTGTGTGATTTTGGCAAGCCTAGCCTTGCCCTTTGCATTATAAAAGAAGCAGACTGAATTCTGTTCCCCTTCACATTTTCTTTTATCAATCTCCCTCTTTCCTCCTTTTTTGTTAATACCTTCTCCCCTTTCTTACTCAAAGACTGTTTCATTCTCTCCAGGCCCAGATCTCTGCTAGGCAGCAAGAGATAAGTCTACTTGGTCTCACAACCTGATGACCTCTGCACGGAATTTACAAGCATGAGGTATAGGAACATCGCACAGATTGTAAGGGGTGGCCATCCCAGTTGTGTAATAAGTCTCTTGTACCACAGGTTTTTCTTTCTGACTCTTTGCCTCAACTTCACTCAGCTGTCCCCATTTTATCTACCTGCTACCACTCTTAGCCTTAGGAAATAGACCTGAACTGGACAAATAGCACGTGGGTTTGGTTGCTCCATAGGTGGGGCTTCCATAGCAGGTACCAACACTCCAGGAGCCTCTCTGCTTCATATGGTATCCAATTTCCAATATCCAGGGGGTCATGTAACAGACAATTGCTGTCTCTTCCATTTCTAAAGTCGCTGTGCCTATAATAAAGTGTCATCTACGTTCTTTTATTATGTCTGAGGAATGCTGTTATTTCTATTGATTATTTGCGGAGGAGGAAAGATTGACATGCCCCGATTCTTCCCTTCTCAGGCTAACAGCTCCTGTCAGTTTCCCAGGTTGCTTCTCTCCTTAAAAGGGAGTGTTCTTAAAAGAGTCTAATAATGATGGTTTATAATGCCAAAAATACTTTAAACGTTCCATTCTTTTCAGGCCCTTAAATGTAATGTCAGTCATGCGAATCCTGTAAAAATCTGAGGTGGATAGTTCAGAAACAATTCAAGCCCACCCTAACCCACTTCATGTGTTAGCTTCCCTGTCTTCTTAATTTTTGCTTTCATATCTTGGTTCTATATTTCTGGTAATCCTTCAGCCTTGGTGATTTATATTTTGTGCTCTATATCAATTAACATCTTGGCATCCTCAGGACTCCACATTTGGAATCTGCTCCTTGGCTCCATGTATTATAACCCTGGGCAACAAACACATTGGCTTCACCCACAGTCCTTAGAACATCTTCTTCCCTCCCCTAACAAGAATGCTGAGCTCATTCACTTTCCAGAGCCTCCAGAGGTCTCCTGCGTAGAGTCATGGATCATGCATCTCACCCTAAAGCTCAACCAAGCAGCATCTGATGAGAATGTGATGAAGGCTGAACTAGCACAATGAACCACCATCATCCTTGTGCAAAAGCAAAACTGCAGTTGCTGGCACTGTTCTTTCAGGTCCCCTATCAAAATGCCCTTGAGCTGTGTCTGGTTCTGTTTTGGCTTCTCACTTCAAATAGAACCATTAACACAGACACAGCAACTGCTTTTTTTTTTTAACTGTGGTAAAATATGTATGAAATAGACTGCTATTTTAACCTTTTAAAGTGTAAAACTCAATGTCATTAATTACATTCAAAATGTTGTACAACCATTGCCATTATTTCTAAATTTTTTTCACCCCCGCAAACGGAAACTATGAATCCAGTAAGCAATAGCTCCTCATTCTTCCCTCCCTCCTACTCCCAGTTTCTGATAACCTTTAATCTACTTTCTGTCTCTATGAATTTACCTATTTAAAATCTTTCATATAAGTGGAGTGACATAGTATTTGTTCTTTTGTGTCTCGCATATTTGACTCAGAATGTTGTAGTATGTGTCAGAGCCTTACTGCTTTTTATGGCTGAATGATATTTCACTGTATGGATATACCAAATTTTGTTTATTCATTCGTCTATTGATGGACACTTGGGTTGTTTCCACGTTTTGGCTGTTGTGAATAATGTTGCTTATGAACATGAATGTACAAGTATCTGTTTGAGTCTCTGCTTTCAATTCATTTGGGTATATACCCCAAAGCAGAATTGCTGGATCATATAATAATTCTACAATTAAATTTTTGAGTGAGTGCCAAACTGTTTTCCACAGTGGCTGCATCATTTTATATTCCCAACAGCAATGCCTGAGTGTTCCAGTTTCTCCAAATCTTCAGCAGTGCTTGTTATTGCTTGATTTTTTTTTTATTATAGCCATTCTAGTAGGATAGAAGTGATATCTCATTATGTGTGTGTGTGTGTGTGCATGCGTGTGTTTCAGACCGGATCTCACTGTGTTGCCCAGGCTGGAGAGCAGTGGCACAATCTCAGCTCACTGCAACCTCTGCCTCCTGGGTTCAAGTGATCCTCCCAACTCAGCCTCTCGAGTAGCTGGAATTACAGGCGCATGCCACCACATCCAGCTAATTTTTCTATTTTTAGTAGAGATAGGATTTCGCCATGTTGGCCAGGCTGATCTCAAACTCCTGACCTCAAGTGATCCACCTGCCTTGGCCTCTCAAAGTGCTAGGATTACAGGCATGAGCCACCACACCTGGCCCTCACTGTGGTTTCGATTTGCATTTTCTTAGTGACTAATGATGTTGAGCATCTTTTCATGTGCTTCTTGCCATTTGCGTATCTTATTTGGTAAAATGTCTGTTCGAGTGCTTTGCCCATTTTAAAATTGGGTTGTCTTTTGGTTGTTGAGTTGTAAAAGTTCTTTATATATTTTGGATATTAAGCCTTTGTCAGATTTGTGATTTGCATGTATTTTCTCCCATTCTTTGGGTTTTCTTTTCACTCTATTGATAATGTCCTGTATATACAAAAGTTTATAATTTTAATGAAGTGCAATTAATATATTTTTTCTTTTGTTGCCTGTGCTTTTAGTGTCAGATTTAAGAAACTATGCCCAAATTCAAAGTTGTCAAGATTTGCTCCTCTGTTTTCTTCTACAAGTTTTATAGTTTTAACTCTTAAATTTAGGTATTTGATCCATTTTGAGTTAATTTTTGTATATAGGGTAAATTAAAGTCTACTGCTTTTGACATTCTCGATTCATAAATTTACTTGGCTCTTTCTTCAAATTTGGTTTTATAAAATTCCTACCGATTTTTAAAAATTTACACACTTGGATTTCCTATGCAGCTAGGACCTTGGACCCATCATGTCTCTGAAACCATGGGTAAGGTTCACTTAACTTATGTGCTCTCTGCCGGTGTGTCAGAGACAGATATCAGACATAAACACAGAGTATGAGATGATTGACTATCAACTCTAGGAGGAAGTTTTCTTAGGTTATTATGCAAGAGAACCATGTGTTTAGCACATACCTGACTGAATCCAATATAGCAGACTATTGTAATACAGAATTCAAGAGGCTTGAAGAATCACAGGTTGCTTACAAAAGAGCTATAAGAGCTGATATCTGGCTCTCTCCACTTAGTCAGATGATTCTAGCTCTGCTACGTGTTCACCCTTGATAGATAAAAACAAAAAAACAAAACAAAACAAAACAAAAACAAAAAAACCCCTAATCCTTTAAAGAGTGAAAACTATACTAAGAAGATAAGGCAGCATGACAGGCAACTGTTGGGGGCCACTTTGGACAGGAAGCTCTTTTGGTGCTGTTAGGTGTCCACCATACCATGCTGCTTGACTGTAGAATGTTGAAACTGTCTAGAAGTAGTAATGACTTTGTATCTAATGTGAGAGAAGATTACTTGAATGAAAGCTTTGCCATATTCCCATTCATGCTGTAGATGACAGCCTCTCTCAGATCCTTCACTGGCTGATGCTTTGGCATGTGCTAAGGAAGGTTGAGAATTGCTTCTTCCTTCTTGTGTTGTGTAATACAATGAAATTTCACTGAGCATCTATTTCAGGCCAGGCCCTGCACTAGACACTGGGGAATGAAACACAAAAAAGACTTGGTTCTGGCTGGGCGTGGTGGCTCATGCCTGTAATCCCAGAACTTTGGGAGGCCGAGGCGGGCAGATCACTTGAGGTCAGGAGTTTGAGACCAGCCTGGCCAACGTGGTGAAACCATGTCTCTACTAAAAATACAAAAATTAGCCGGGTGTGGTGATGCACACCTGTAATCCCAGCTACTGAAGAGGCTGCTGCATGAGAATCGCTTGAACCTGGGAGGTGGAAGTTGCAGTGAACTGAGATTGCGCCATTGCAATCCAGCCTGGGTGACAGAGCAGGACTCCATCTCAAAAAAAAAAAAAAAAAAAAAAAAAGACTTGGAAGGATTCTCATCATAGTGTTGTTTTGTTGCTGTCTTTATGGAAAGTTGAGTGTTTCAGTTGGTACTGGCCTATGGGGACATTTGAAGGAACTTACATGGTAAATAAACTCAGGATTATATGCCCAGGTTTCCACAGTGGAAATGGGCTTTAAGGATGCATGTGAGAAATACTTAGATATTTTTTACAAGTCTCAATACATTTTTTATTTATTTTATTATAAACTGATAATTTATACCTGTATATGTTTATGAGGTACAAAGTGATATTATGATTTATGAATACCATGTATAATAATTAATTCAAAGTAATTCAAAGTGATTAACATATCCATCACCTCAAATACTTATCATTTTTTTGTGATGAGAACATTTGTAATTTACTGTCTTTACAAATTTGAAGTGTACAATACACTATTATTAACTATAGTTACCATGCTGTACAATAGATATAAAAAAAAACCCCTTATTTCTCCTAAGGAATAAGTTGGTGCTTATGTGTGTGAGTGTGTCTTTTTAAGACAAGGTCTAGCTCTGTTGCCCAGGCTAGTGCAGTGATGTGATCATGGTTTGTTGTATCCTCGACCTTCTGGGCTTAAGTGATCTTCCTGCCTCAGCCTCCTGAGTAGCTGGGACCACAAGTTCATGCCACTACACCAAGCTAATTTTTTCATTTTTAGTAGAGATGGGGTTTTGCTATGTTACTCAGGCTGGTCTCTAACTCCTGGCCTCAAGAGATCCTCCCACTTTGGCCTCCCAAAGTGCTGGGGTTATAGGCATGAGCCACTATACCTGGCCTATTTATATTTTTTAACCATCATCTCCCCATGCGCCCTACCCCCAGCCTCTGGTAACTACCATTCTATTCTCTGTTTCCAAGAGTTCAAATTTTTTAGATCCCACATATAATTGAGAACATGCAGTATTTGCCTTTCTATTCTGGCTTATTTTACTCAGTATAATGCTCTCTAATTCCATCTATGTTGTTGTTGCAAATGACAAAATTTTCTTCCTTTTTTTAAGGAATGGGGTCTTGCTATGTTGCACAGGCTGGACTTGAACTCCTGGGCTCAAGCAATCCTCTCACCTTAGCCTCCCATATAGCTAGGACTACAGATGCATACCAACATGCGTAGCTAGAATTTCCTTCTTTCCTTTCCTTTCCTTTCCTTTCCTTTCCTTCTTTCCTTTCTTTCCTTTCTTTCCTTTCCTTTTCTTTTCTTTCTTTCTTTCTTTCTTTCTTTCTTTCTTTCTTTCTTTCTTTCTTTCTTTCTTTCTTTCTTTCTTTCTTTCTTTCTTTCTTTCTTTCTTTCTTTCTTTCTTTCTTTCTTTCTTTCTTTCTTTCTTTCTTTCTTTCTTTCTTTCTTTCTTTCTTTCTTTTTTTGACAGAGTTTCGCTCTTGTTGCCCAGGCTGGAGTGCAATGGCGTGATCTCCTCTCACTCAACCTCCGCCTCCTGGGTTCAAGCAATTCTCCTGTCTCAGCCTCTGCAGTAGCTGTGACTACAGGCACCCGCCACCACGCCTGGATAATTTTTGTATTTTTAGTAGAGATGGGGTTTCACCATGTTGGCCAGGTTGATCTCGAGCTCCTGACCTTAGGTGATCCACTCGCCTAGGCCTCCCAAATTGCTGAGATTACAGGTGTGAGCCACCATGCCCAGCCAAATTTCCTTCTTTTGAAAGGCTGAATGATGGAGTTGGGGGCGGAGGGTAGTGTCCAAGATAGCCGACTAGAAGCGGCTAGTGTGCATGGCTGTCAGGTAGAGGAAAAGAAGGGGCAAATAAATACAACACCTTCAACTGAAACATCCAGGCATTCACATTGGGATTAATCAAGGAAACAATCTGACCCACAGAGAACGAACAAAAGCAAGACAGGACAACAGTCTACCTAGGAACAACATGGAGCCAGGGGATCCCCCCGCCCCCCAGGGAAGCTGTGAGTGAATGAGCGACCCAGGGAAACCGTGCTTGTCCTACAGATCTTTGCAACCAGGAGATCTCCTTGGGAACCCACTCTGCCAGGGTCTTCAGTCTTCAGTCTGACAGACAGAGCTGCCTAGAGTCTTGGCAGACTCGCCGCTCAGGCATGTGTGAGGAGCCTTGGATATCCGGGCTTTCTGGCAAAAGTAGCTGCTGTTCTGGCAGAATGGGAGGTTAGACTCCTGTACATACCCCTAGGAAAGAGGCTGAATCCAGGGGGCTGAGCCGCAACAGCCCACACACCCCACTTCCACGGCACCTCACAAGATAAGACCCACTGGCTTGGAATTCCAGCCAGCTACCAGTAGCTGCATTGCACCTCCTTAAGAAGGAGCTCCCATGGGGAGGGGTGAGCCACCATCTTTGCTGTTTGGATGTCTTGGCCATTTCAGCCTTCAGGATTTGGAGTCTGAGCTGAAGGCTGAAGGGATCCCCCAGCACAGCACAGCTCCTCTACCAAAACATGGCCAGACTGCTGCTTTAAGCAGGTGCCTGATCCCATTCCTCCTTACTGGATGGGACCTCCCAATGGGGCCTCTGGCCACCCCTGCCTGAGCTCTCCAGCTGATAAAGATCTTAATTCTCCCTAGGATGGAGCTCCCAGAGGGAGGGGCGGGCTGCTTCTTTGCTGTTTGGGTGACTTAGCTATTCCAGTCTTTGGGCTTCAGAGGGTCTGAAGTGATTGGGGGCTAAAGTGCCTCCAGGGGCATCTGAAAGCTTCTCTGCCATGTCCTTGCCACCCTCAGGCTAACAAAGGAACAAAGACCCTAAGTGCCTTATCCATACCTCCAAGAAGCTACAGTTGACCCAAGGAGAGGTGGCCAATCTGTATCCCACAGGTCCCACACACCCACCATGGCTCATCACCAGGCAGGGAACCCCTGGCTTGGGTCTACAGCACAAACCCTCCATCTTGGGCTGACTGCACTGAGCAATTGCTGACCTGCATCTCTCTGGCATAGAGGCTCCAGGAGTTGAGCAAATGACCCTGGGCCACAACCATTACTAAGATCTCTTCCTTTGCTGCCTCTAAGCTGGAGAAGGAACATAAACACCGAGATTGCCCCAGAGCTGCAGTGGGCAGCCCAAGAGTGCCGAGTCGTGAACTACAGCCAGCACTTAAGGGGGAGAGGACCCCACACTTTCAGGGCACTGAGAGGGAACACAGCCGCAACTGAGAGGAAGCATAGTGGAGCCACACAACCAGACAAGAGTCTACCAACTGACCAATAAGCCTAAGTGTCACCTGCTGGATCACACCCCAAAGCTTCAACACCAAAAATACTTCACTAACATACCCCCCTTTGAAACCAGAGACAAGATGTCAGCTTCAAATAAAGACTCTACACAAAGCCTTGACCCAGTGAAAACATCCAGAAAAGAGGTCTATTGTCTGTACTCTATCTATACTGCAGTTTCATGTTTCTTACTTTTTCCTTTTCTTTGAAATGCCAAACAGTTGCACAAATTGAAAATGTCAGGGTTGGAAGTCCCCATAAATGCTGTCAACTCCAATAGTGCATCTGGCTTTAAATATCCTATACAGTTTCTCTAAGTGGTTGCCCATATTGTGATTAAACACTGCCAATGTGCAGAAAGCAACCACCTGATGATAAGTAGCCCGTGCCACCTCTCAGCTGCTGGGAAGCTGTCTTCCCCCTTTAGCAGCCATCAAATCACCACCCCTCCACAACTGACACCAGGCCCTGTCCATCTACCCTACAGGACATCTCTTGCAGGGTGTATTGGTCTTCCTGGGCATCTTTATTGCTACCAACATGCAGAAATGAGAAAGAACCAATGCAAGAACTCTGGCAACTCAAATGGCCAGAATGCCATATGTCCTCCAAACAACCGCACCTCTTGTTCTCTAACAAGAGTTCTTAACCAGGCCGAACTGGCTAGAATGATAGAAATAAAATTCAGAATATGGATAGGAACAAAGACTATTGAGATTCAGGAGGATGGCAAAACCCAATCAAAGGGAAATAAGAACCATAATAAAGTGATACAGGAGCTGAAGGGTGAAAGAGCCAGTTTAAAAAAGAACCTAGGCTGGGCATGGTGGCTCACACCTCTATTCCCAGCACTTTAAGAGGCCAAGGCAGGTGGATCACCTGAGGTCAGGAGTTTGAGACCAGCCTGGCCAACATGGCGAAACCCCATCTCTACTAAAAATACAAAAATTAGCTGGGTGGTGTGGCGAGTGCCTGCAATCCCAGCTACTTGAGAGTCTGAGGCAGGAAAATCGCTTGAACCCGGGAGGTGGAGGCTGCAGTGAGCCAAGATCGTGCCACTGCACTCCAGCCTGGACGACAAGAACGAAACGCCATCTCAAAAAAAAAAAAAAAGAAAGAAAGAAACAATATAATTTGCATACATAAAGTTAACGTTTTAGGATTAGTGAGGACTCCCTCTAGTTTTCCCACTAAATGGGCATCTTTCTCCCTAAAACACAGAAGCCTAAGTCTGGCAGAGACTAGAGCTCCAAGTTGTAACTAGCAAATCCACTATTCATATTTTCACCTTAGTGTAAAAATCCAAAAATATCCAGAATGGGTATTAAATAACTGATTGCTTAAAATAGTGACTTTACAAACATCTTCAGATCCTTTTCTCCAACAATTTGCCCTTTTTTCCTCATTAAATCAAGAGCACATATCTGTAAGATATAAATTGTTTTCAGTATTGTTATTGTTGCTTACAATAAACCTTTTTTTTAACTTCAAAATAGTAGCTTCCCTGGAAAAAGATCAAGAAGTGAAGTGCAATAGGAAGACAGAAAAGCTAGTCTAACAGGAAGGCATCGTATTCTAGCAAAAGGAGGTGGATGGGAGACCCTGTCTCTCATCTGGAATCTCAAGTCTATCATTAGTCTATCTCAACTAACTATATTTCTTTAGAACCTTTCCATGCCTCAGATTGTTTTAATTTTTTTAATGGGGATAATAAAATCCGCTACATTTACTTCACAGATGGGAAAATACTAGTCAAATCTATCAGAAAACCACATGGTCTTTGCTTAACAAATCCCCACATTAAAAAAAAAAAATTACATTAGCCTTTTACCAACAAAGTGCATGACACCTAAGCTGACTTTGGCCAACTCAAGTGTTTCATATGCTGTGAAAACTGGCATAACCTCAGTGAACACTACACTACATTTGACCATTATTACATTCAGTCAGTCCTTCATTCAGTGATGCATTAAATGCTTACGTGTCACTCTGCCAGAAGTGGGAATACCAGAATGAATAAGACAGTTTGAATACTCCAGGAGTTTACACCCCATCCAAAGAGAAGACAGAGATAGATAGACATATGTTTTAAGATCTTCAGAGGAACTAGGATCTATTACCACACCCTTTACCATATTGAACCTTTTTAGATGTACCTATATTATATTTTTTGTATAACTACATGAATGAATTTGCAGTTTACCAGCAACAACTGGCCTTTTGGACATTTCACTAAAACATTTATCATTTTGATTTTCATGCCTGTAATCCTAGCACTTTGGGAGACCAAGGCAAGTGGATCACTTGAGCCTAGGAGTTGAGACCAGCATGGGCAATATGGCAAAACCTCACCTCTACAGAATAAATAAATACATACATACATACATACATAACACAAAAATTAGCTGGGCATGATGGTGCACGCCTATAGTCCCAGTTACTCAGGAGGCTGAGGTGGGAGGATGGCTTGAGCCCGGGGAGGTCGAGGCTGCAGTGAGCAAGATCATGCCACTGAATTCCAGCCTGGGTGACAGAGTGAGACCCTGTCTCACAAAAAAAAAAAAAAAAAAAAAAAAAAAGACTTGG
>NW_012117977.1:917057-923582 GCF_000951035.1 Colobus angolensis palliatus | reverse complement strand
CCTGAGGTCAGGAGTTTGAGACCAGCCTGGCCAACATGGCGAAACCCCATCTCTACTAAAAATACAAAAATTAGCTGGGCATGATGGCAGGCACCTGTAATCCCAGCTACTCGGGAGGCTGAGACAGGAGAATTGCTTGAACCCAGGCAGTGGAGACTGCAGTGAGCCAAGATTGTGCTACTGCACCCCAGCCTGGGTGACAGAGCAAGACTCTGTCTAAAAAAGAAAAGAAGAAGAATAACATAACGGGTCTGACAGAGCTGAATAACACAATACAAGAATTGCACAATACAATCACAGGTATTAACAGCAGAATAAACCAAGCTGAGAAAAGAATCTCAGAACTTGAAATAAGAGAGTCAGACAAAAATAAACAAAAAAGAATAAAAAGAAATAAGCAAAACCTCTGAGAAGTATGGAATTATGTAAAGAGGCCAAATCTATGAATCACTGGCATCCCCAAAAGCGAGAGGGAGAAAGCAAATGACCTGGAAAATCCATTTTGGGATATCATCCATGAAACTTTCCCAACCTTGCTAGAGAGGCCAACAGTTAAATTCAGGAAAACAGAGAACTCCTACAAGATTCTCCATAAGAAGATCATCCCCATGACACATAATTGTCAGATTTTCCAAGGTCAAAATGAAAGAAAGAATGTTAAAGGCAGCTAGAGAGAAATGGCAGGTCACCTGTAAGGGGATCCCCATCAGGCTAACAGCAGATCTCTCAGCTGAAACCCTATAAGCCAGAAGAGATTGGGGGCCTATATTCAACATTTTTAAAGAAAAAAAATCTTCAACCAATAATTTCATATCCAGCCAAACTAAGCTTCCTAAGTGAAAGAGAAATAAGATACTTTTCAGATAAGCAAATATCGAGGGACTTCATTACCACAAGACCTGCCTTACATGAGGTCTTGAAAGGGGCACTAAATATAGAAAGAAAAGACCACTGCTAGCTAATACAAAACCACACTTAAACACACAGACCAGGGTCATTGGAAAGCAATCACACAAACAAGCCAACATAATAACCAGCTGACAGCCCAGTGACAGGATCAAATCCATACATATCAATACTAACCTTGAATGTAAATGGGCTAAATGTCCCACTTCAAAGGTGCAAAATGGCAAGCTGGATAAAAAATCAAGACCCAATGGCATGCAGTTTTCAAGAGATCCATCTCACAAGTAATGACATTCATAGGCTCAAAATAACAGAATGCTGAAAAATCTACCAAACAAATGGAAAACAGAAAAAAGAAGGAGTTGAAATTCTAATTTCAGACAAAACAGATTTCAAACCAACAAAGGTCAAAAAAGACAAGGAAGGGCATTACATAATGGTAAAGGGGTCAACTCAACAAGAAGATCTAACTGTCTTAAGTATATATGCATCCAACACAGGAGCACTCAGATTCATAAAGCAAGTCCTTAGAGGCCTACAAAGAGACATAGACTCCCACACAATAATAGTGAGAGATTTCAACCCTCCACTTACAGTATTATATAGATCATCTAAGGAGAAAATTAACAAAGATATTCAGGACCTAAACTCAGCATTGGATCAAACAGATCTGATAAACCTTTACAGAAGTCTCCACCCCAAAACAACACAATATACATTCTTCTCATTGCCACATGGCACATACTCTAAAATCAACTACATAATTGGACATAAAACAATCCTCAACAAGTGTAAAAGAACCAGAATCATACTAGACACACTCTTGGACCACAGCGCAATCAAAATGGAAGTCAACACAATGAAAATTGCTCAAAACCATACACTTACATGGAAATTAAGCAACATGCTCCTGAATGACTTTTGGGTAAATAACGAAATTAAGGCAGACATCAAGAAGTTCTTTGAAAATAATGAGAACAAAGACAGAACATACCAGAATCTCTGGGATACAGGTAAGGCAGTGTTAAGAGGGAAAATTATAGCACTAAATGCCCGCATTGAAAAGTTAGAAAGGCCTCAAATTAACAACCTACCTTCACAACTGAAAGAATTAGAGAAGCAAGAACAAATCAACATGAAAGCTAGCAGAAGATGAGGAATAACAAAAATCAGAGCTGAACTGAAGGAATCAAGACACAAAAAAATTCAAAAGATCAACAAATCCAGGAATTGGTTTTTTGAAAAAGTTAATAAAAAAGATAGGCCACTAGATAGACTAACTAAGAAGAAAAGAGAGAAAAACCAAACAAACACAATTTGAAATGATAAAGGGAATGTTACTTCTGACCCCACAGAAATAAAAACAACCATCAGAAACTACTATGAACGACTTTACACACAGAAACTGGGAAACCTAGAAGAGTTGGATTAATTCCTGGACACGTACACCCTCCTGAGACAGGAAGAAATTGATTCCCTGAACAGACCAATAATGAGCTCTGAAATTGAATCAGTAATAAATAGCCTACTAACAAAAAAAAGTGCCCAGGACTGGATGGATTTACAGTTTAATTCTACCACATGTACAAAGAAGAGCTGGCACTATCCCTATTGAAACTATTTCAAAAAATTGAGGAGGCAGACTTCTCCCCAACTTATTCTATGAGGGCAGCATCATCTTGATACCAAAACCTGGCAGAGTCACAACAAAAAAGAAAACTCCAGGCCAATATCCTTGATGAACATCAATGCAAAAATCTTAAACAAAATACTTGCAAACTGAAGCCAGCAGCACATCAAAAAGCTAATCCACCATGATCAAGTAGACTTCATCCCTAGGATGCAAGGTTGATTCAACATATGCAAATCAATACTTGTGATTCATTACATAAACAGAACTAAAGACAAATACCATGATTATCTCAATAGATGCAAAAAAGGCTTTTGATAAAATTAAGCATCCTTTCATGTTAAAAGCTTTCAATAAACTAGTTATTGAAGGAACATACCTCAAAATAATAAGGGTCATCTATGATAAACCCACAGCCAACATTATACTGAATGGGCATAAGCTGGAAGCATTGCTCTTGAAAACCAGCACAAGATAAGGATGCTGTCTTTCACCACTTCTATTCAACATAGTATTGGAAGTCCTAGCCAGAGCAATCAGGTAAGAGAATGAAATAAAGGGCATCCTAATAGGAAGAGAGGAAGTCAAACTATCTCTGTTTGCAGACGACATGATTCTATATCTAGAAAACCCCATAGTCTCAGCCCAAAAACTCCTTCAGCTGATAAACAACTTCAGCAAAGTCTCAGGATACATAATCAATGTACAAAAATTACTAGCATTCCTATACACCACCTACAACCAAACTGAGAGCGGACCCAGAAAGGCAATCCCATTCACAATTGCCACAAAAAAATAAAATAGCTAGGAATACAGTTAACCAGGGAGATGAAAGATCTCTACAATGAGAATTACAAAACTCTGCTCAAAAAAAATCAGAGAAGAACAAATGGAAAATCATCCTGTGCTCATTGATAGGAAGAATCAGTATTATTAAAATGGCTACACTGTGCAAAGCAATTTACAGATTCAATGCTATTCCTATCAAACTACCAAAGACATTCTTCACAGAACTAGAAAAAATTATTTTAAAATTTATATGGAACCAAAAAGAATTTGAATAACCAAGGCAATCCTAAGCACAAAGGACAAAGCTGGAGGAATCACATTACCCTACTTGAAACTATACTACAAGGTTACAGTGACCAAAATAGCATGGTACTGGTGCAAAAACAGGCAAATAGACTAATGGAAGAGAATAGAGAGCCCAGAAATAAGGCTTCACATTTACCACCATGTGATCTTTGACAAAGCTGACAAAGACAAGCAATGGGGAAAAGACTCCCTATTCAATAAATGATGCTGGGATAACTGGCTAGCCATATGCAGAAGATTGAAGCTGGGCTCCTTCCTTATAACATAAACAAAAATTAACTCAAGATGAATTAAAGACTTAAATGTAAACCCCAAAACTATAAAAACCCTGGAAGACAACTTAGGCAATACCATCCTGGACATAGGAGTGAGCAAAGATTTCATGACAAAGACACCAAAAACAATAGCAACAAAAGAAAAAATTGACAAAAGAGATCTAATTAAACTTAAGAGCTTCTGCACAGAAAAAGAAACTATCGACAGAGTAAACAGACAACCTACAGAAAGAGAGAAAACATTTGCAAACTATGCATCTGTCAAAGGTCTAATATCCAACAAGTATAAGGAACTTAAGCAAATTTACGAGAGAAAAACAAACAATCCTATTAAAAAGTGGGCAAAGGACATGAACTGACACTTCTCCAAAGAAGACATACATGTGATCAACAAGCACATGAAGAAAAGTTCAGTATCACTGATCATTATAGAAATGCAAATCAAAACCACAGTGAGATACCATCTCATGCCAGTTAGAATGGCTATTATGAAAAAGTCAAAAAATAACAGCTGCTGGTGAGGTTGCAGAGAAAAGGAAACACTTATACGCTTTTGGTGGGAGTGTAAATTAGCTCATCCATTGTGGAAAGCAGTATGGCTATTCCTCAAAGAGCTAAAAGGAGAACTACCATTTGACCCAGCAATCCTGTTACTGGGTATATACCCAGAGGAACATAAAGCATTCTACCATAAATACACACACACGTAAATGTTCATTGCAGCATTGCTCGCAATAGCAAAGACATGGAATCAATCTTAATGCCCATCAATGACAGATTGCATAAAGAAAATGTGATACATATACCCCATGGAATACTATGCTGCCATGAAAAAGAATAAGATGGCATTTTTTTTTTTTTTTTTTGCAGGAACATGAATGGAACTGGAGGCTATCCTTAGTAAACTAATGAAAGAACAGAAAACTAAATACCACACGTTCTCACTTATAAGTGGGAGCTAAATGATAAGAACTTATGAACACAAAGAAGAAAACAAAAAACACTAGTGTCTACTTGAGTGGAAAGGGTCGGAGGAGGGAGAGGAGCAGAAAAGATAACTATTAGGTACTGAGGTTAATACCTGGGTGATATAACATGTACAAGTAACCCTCGTGACACGTGTTTACCTATGTAACACACCTTCACATGTATCACCAAACCTAAAATAAAACTTAGCATGCACATGCACACACACACACGACTGAATAGTATTCCATTATGTATATATACCACATTTTCTTTATCCATTCATCTGATGATGGACACTTGGGTTGATTCCATAACCTAGCTAATATGAACAGTGCTGCAATGAACATGGGAGTGCAGACATCTTTTTGACAAACTGATATAAAATCTTTTCGGTAAATACCCAGAAATGAGATTGCTGGATTAGAAATGTATAGATATGAATGACATAAATTGGCTAAGCTCCTAAAAAGAAATCTCTCTGCCAGCCACTATGTGGTTGTATCTTGTCAGATTGTTGGGCTTTGATAATGTATTAATCTAACACTAACCATAATAAATAATGAAAAAAATAGTTAATACTTAATGAGCACTTATTGTTGTCAGAAGCTGTACTCAGCATTTCACATGTATGAACTCATTAAATCTTTACCTCAGCCATACGAAGCAGGTGCTGTTATCTCCATTTTACAGATGAGGAAACAGGCACAGACTGATACGTGGATTTTGCTGTCTGTAAGTTTATATAAATAAAGCAGCATTCTTGGGGATGGATGTTTTCTCTCAAGAGGATGCCAGTCCAGTCAAGCTCTGCCTAAATTGGGGTTGCGTTTAACATCTAAGAATCTCTGGTGGCCATGTTGATCCTGATGGTGTGGATGAAAGGCTGGAGACTATTTGAACGTTTTTAGGAAACCATTTCCCTTCTGCTTTTACCAGGACTGCCTCTGCTTAAAGGGGCTATCAGAAGTCTTAGAAACATATTGGTTAATTTTAAAATGTTACCAGAAAGGTGAGGCTAATGTTATCTTTTGGGAGAACAGCCTTAATTCCACAATTTGTTTTAATGGACTTAGCATCAACTAAGAGATCCAGGGCATGAGAATTTTAAGTCATGGATACTAACTCTGGAAACTCTGATTAACCAAGCAAATTTACCTCTAGTTGCGCTTAGGAATTTCTTACTTCAGTCACATTTCTCTGGCTATGAACTTGTTAACTATTAATGTTGAGTGTTTTTTAATGAAATTAACATTGTAACCTATGTAACTATTGGCTAAAGGCTATCCTAGACAGCTCTTGGAGTGGGGATGAGGGGCTGAGTAACAAATTAAAACATCCCTGGGATAGACTGTTCCCTCTTTATCTTACTCCTCTTTATTCTCTCCCGCTTCTTTTCTTTCAAGCAAATGCTCTCAGTCCAAAACTCTTACCAAAATACACAATCAGCTTTGTAACTGGATAGAAAGAAACTCTGTCTGTTTAGATAGCTTCCAATCTCCTTTTTAGTTGCAACGTGAACAGCGAGCTAATGAAAGGTGGGAGATATTTTGCAAATTGTATCAATTGTACAAAACAAAAGGTACACTTCTTTCTTTCTTTCTTTCTTTCTTTCTTTCTTTCTTTCTTTCTTTCTTTCTTTCTTTCTTTCTT
>NW_012117977.1:906146-916972 GCF_000951035.1 Colobus angolensis palliatus | reverse complement strand
TCCTTCCTTCCTTCCTTTCTTTCTTTCTTTCTTTCTTTCTTTCTTTCTTTCTTTCTTTCTTTCTTTCTTTCTTTCTTTCTTTCTTTCTTTGTTTTTTTTTTTTTTAGACGGAGTTTCGCTGTTGCTGCCCAGGCTGGAGTGCAATGGCACGATCTCGGCTCACCGCAACCTCCACCTCCCGGGTTCAAGTGGTTCTCCTGCCTCAGCCTCCCAAGTAGTTGGCATTACAGGCATGTGCCACCACGCCTGGCTAATTTTGTATTTTTAGTAGAGACGGTGTTTCTCCATGTTGGGCACGCTGGTCTCGAACTCCTGACCTCAGGTGATCCACCCACCTCGGCCTCCCAAAGTGCTGGGATTACAGTCATGGGCCACTGTGCCTGGCCAACACAATGTAAACTTTTAATTTGGAATAGAAAAAAATAATTTTATTAAATCCCTGGGATGGAAATAAAATAGTGACCAAAAGAGTACCTCTTTCTCTCACATGCAAAGTTTTCTGCTTGATGCTACAGTATAAAACTATAAAGCACGGTTTCAGTCTTCCACCAGATGTTTAACCCCAATCCCCACTGTTGTTTTTCACCAAGCCTCTGGGATCACCTGTTCCACTTAATTCTCACTGCTGAGGGCAGTGTGGTCTGCTATTCCACTATACCTGCTTTGCTGCCAATAGTCTCCTGGCTCAGGTTCATCTCACTTCAAATTCTCTTACACACCTTTGCCAGATCAACCCTCCTAAAATCCTGTTTCTCAAACTGTGCTTTGGGGAACACTAAGCCCTGATACATGCTCCTCATTAAAAGGAGGATTTTGTGCTAATGTGAGTTTAAGAACCAGGGCACATTCAAATCCCTCCTGAAGATTCACTACGTTTATTACCATGTTAAAGGGTCTGAGAAGTCCTGCAATAAAGAACCATCTCTAACTTTAACCCTACATTCCCCAAACTTAGTTGCCCACATAATTTTTTCATGTAACATCAATTAATATTACATACAACACCTTTTTTCAGAAATGCTGTACTAAAGCATTGCTTTAGTCATGTTATTTTCCCAGTTATAATGTGTCCAGTGGTTCCCCATTTTCCCATGGTGGAAATATTCACAACAAAAAGCCTTACTTCAAGGACCTTTGGAACTTGATCTGAACTTAATCCAGTCCAATTTCATCTCCCTTTGCTTCACTCCATGAACCATTTTTTTTTTCCAATTAGATTGCTTTCTTCATCATTCTGTACTAATCAGATGCTGAGGGCCAGGTGAGGAACTCAGACCAAGAATTGTTAGGGACAGAGATCTGAGACTTTAGGTAGGGATCACTTGTTAGTAGGTATGCTTGGAAGGACCAGCAGCAGGAACATGGGATTGGGACAACCCAAGTAGGATGAGGTGAAGGTAGAGTTCAGAGTGAGTAGGTGTGAGAATGATGTGGCTGGAAATGACTTATAATATGAGGTATAACCATGGACACATAGTGCAAGGCCTTATAGCCAGAGAAGTAAACATCAAGACAGGGAAGATTCCTAAAGGAAGTGCCAGAAAAAGGAAGAAAGAAGGAAAAAAGAAAGAAAGAAGGGAGGAAAGAGAGAAAGAAAGAAAAGAAAAGAAAAGAAGAAAGAAAAGAAGTGGTAGGTGAGATCAGGTCAACTATGTCTCATGTGCAGAAGCAACTATAGTACCTGCCAGGATGAGATCAGAAACTGAAACATTCCTAAAGACAGGATATGTGTGTGTGTGTGTGTATGTGTGTGTGTGTATGTGTTGCCTTTGTTCAAGGCAGTGATTGTTGATATTCTTTGAGAATCTGATGGAAGTCTTCTTGCTACGGTTCAAATTTGTCCTCCAAGATTTATGTGTTGAAACTTAATCCTCAATTAAGTTTCTTTAATCCTTAATGCTTAATTAAGAGGTGGGGCTTTTGGGAAAGTGATTAAGTCATGAGGGCTACACCCCCTTGAATGGGTTAGTGTCTTTTAAAAGGGCTAGAGGGAACTAGCTTAGGCCCCTGGATATACATCGATAATGTTAAAGCTGAGAATCAAATCAAGAATACAATTTCATTTATAATAGCCACAAAAATGTAAATACCTAGGAATACAGCCAACTAGGGAGGTGAAGGAGGTGAAGGATTTCTACTAAAAGAACTACAAAACATGTTGAAAGAAATCAGAGACAACACAAATAAATGGAAAAACATTGCATGCTCATGATTTGGAAAAATCAGTACTGTTAAAATGGCCATACTGCCCAAAGCAATTTGCAGAGTCGATGCTATTCCTATCAAACTACCAACATCATTTTTCACAGAATTAGTAAAAAATTATTGTAAAATTCATATGAAACTAAAAAAGAGCCTGAAGAGCCAAATCAATCCTAAGCAAAAAGAACAAAGCTGGAGATATCGCACTACTTAACTTCAAACTATACTAAAAGACTACAGTAACCCAAAGAGCATGGTACTGATACAAGAACGGACATATAGACCAATGGAACAGAATAGAGAACTTAGAAATAAAGCTGCACACTTACAGGCATCTGATATTTGACAAAGTCAACAAAAGTAAGCAATGGGAAAGGACTCTATTCAATATATTGTGTGGGGATAACTGGCTAGCCATTTGCAGAAGAATGAAACTGGACCCAGAAATTTTACCATATACAAAAATTAACTCAAGATGGATTAAAGATTTAAATGTAATATCTTAAATTATATGAATCCTAGAAAACCTAGGAAATACCATTCTGGACATTGGCCTTGGGAAATAATTCATGACTAAATCCTCAAAAGTAATTGCAACAAAAACAAAAATTGACAAGTGGGACCTAAATAAACTAAAGAAACTGTAGTTAAACTAAAGAAACAGGCTGGGCACGGTTGCTCATGCCTGTAATCCCAGCATTTTGGGAGGCTGAGGTGGGTGGATCACCTGATGTCAAGAGTTTAAGACCAGCCTGCCTAACATGGTGAAAACCCGTTTCTACTAAAAATATAAAGATTGGCTGGGTGTCGTGGCGGACGCCTATAATCCCAGCTATTCGGGAGTCTGAGGCAGGAGGATCTCTTGAACCCAGGAGGCAGAGGTGGCGGTGAGCCGAGATTGTGACACTGCACTCCAGCCTGGGTAACAGAGCAAGACTTCATCTCAAAAAAAAAAAAAAGACATGCAAGTGGCCAAAAAACGTATGAACAAATGTGCCACATCACTAATCATCAGAGAAATGCAAATCAAAACCACAATGAGATATCATCTCACACCAGTCAGAATGGCTATTATTAAAAAAGTCAAAAATCAACAAATATTGACAAGGCTGCGGAGAAAAGGGAACACTTACATACTGTTGGTGTGAATGTAAATTAGTTCGGCCACTGTGGAAAGCAGTTTGGTGATTTTTCAAATAACTTAGAACTACTATTTGACCCAGCAATCCCATTAGTGGGTATATATCCAAAAGAAAATTAATCATTCTATTATACCAAAAAGACACATGCACTTGTATGTTCATCACAGCACAATACACAATAGCAAAACATGGAACCAACCTAGATGCCCATCAATGGTGGATTGTATAAAGAAAATGTGGTACATATACACAATGATATACTATACAGCCATAAAAATGAACAAAATCATGCCCTTTGCAGCAACATGAATGCAGCTGGAGGCCAAGATCCTAAGCAAATTAAAGCAGGACCAGAAAACCAAATACCACATATTCTCACTTGTAAGTGGGAGTTAAACATTTGGTACACATAGTCATAAAGATGGGAACAATAGACATTGGGGACTAGTAAGAGCAAGGAGGGACAGAGGTGGGCAAGGATTGAAAAACTACCTATTGGGTGCCATGCTCACTACCTGGGTGATGGGATCGATTGTACCCCAAACCTCAGCATCATGCAATATACCAGTGTAACAAACCTGCAAATGTACCCCTGAATGTAAAATAAAAGTTGAAACTATAAAAAAATAAAAAATCTTATCTATTTACCTATCTATCTATCTAAGGAAACTTTAAATTTCACTTATGGAAAAGCCCATGTTCTATCACGGAAGTATATGGTCAAATTCCTCAGACCCTGGGTTTTTTTTTTTGGTACGTATACTTTATATTTTCATTATGATACAAAGGTAGACAGAACAGTATAAAGAAACCCCATGTTCCCATCACCCAGATTCAATAACTATTAACTAATGATCAATCTCGTTACATCTATATCCCCACTACTTTCCCAACTCTACCCTACCCTATCCCACACTTGCCATCCACACACTGTTATTGGTTGATACGTCTCTTATATTCACTTTAATTTATAGGTTACCTTCCTATCTCTTTACTTTTGGCAATTTATTTGTTGAAGAAACTGGATGGTTTGTTCAGTAGAGTTTTTCACATCCTGGATTTTGCTGAAAGCTTTCCCATAGTGTTTAACACTTTTCTCTGTCCTTTTTATTTCCTGTAAATTAGTGGTTGACTGTTGATGCTTATTCAGGTTCAGGTTCTTTTTTAATAGCCTCAATTATTGAACACTTGGATCAACTCATAACCGATAATTGAAAAAAGACCCTTTAATGCATTTAATCAATTCTACTATTATAATTAGTACCCAACAACTCATTAATATACAGAAACATGGAAAAACTATCATCCATCCCTTCTTCATACTAGCAATTTGCCACTCTTGAACAACGTCACTGAATCTGAGTAGTTACTTTTCATACCATCTTGAGTGAGGGGACGACTTAAGCTCAAATGCAATATATAAATATTTCCTTGCAATAAAGTCACAAGTTAAAACAAAACATCTTGCATAATTTACTACTAAACAACATAAAAACTGCCTTAATTTAAGCTCTTTTTCACCATATCAAGCAGGCTAACAGGGCATCCTAAGGCATGTTAGAGACTCTCTCATCACAGGTGACACACATGTTAAAATCTTCAAATAACAGCACCACGTATGCTTCACCAGTCTTCTGAAGCACCCGGTGGCTGCACTCTGGAAACTGAAATCTATTTTGAAGTCCTGGATGATTTGCCTCATCAACTTCTGCATCAAAAGCCTTATTGCTTTCCAGCCTGTAAGACAAGGCTTTCTAAACCCTTGGCAGCCTTAGTGGCCAGTTAATTTTGTGGGGCTTTCAAGTGGTGGATTTGTGAACAATACAGTGTCACTCATTTTCTTTAACCCAATAATAAAGTCTTTTATAAATATTTAATAGACTAAGATTTAATATAATCAAGGTGTACAGTGTGATAACTTAATACACATATACATTGTGAAATGTTTCATAATCAAGTTAATTAACACCTTTCTGACCATGACAGATATATACCATGGTGTATATTAGAGCCCCAGAACTGGTTCATCTTATAATTGAAAGTTTGTACTCTTTGACCAACTTCTCCCCATTCTTCCGGCACAGGTTGCCCCTGGCAACTGCTGCTGTACTCTCTGCTTCTGCAGTTTTAACTTTTTAAGATTCCACATATAAGTGAGATCATTCAGCATTTGTCTTTCTGTATCTGGCTTATTTCACTTAGCATAATGTCCTCCAGGTTCATTCATGTTGTCACAAGTGGTATAATTTCCTTCTTTTATATGGCTGAATAATATTTCTCTCTCTCTCTCTCTCTGTGTTTGTGGGGTGTTTGTGCGTGTGTGATGTTTTCTTCATCCATTAATCCATTGATGGACCCTTAGGTTGATTTCATATCTTGGCTAGTGTGAATATCTTGGCTAGCTGCGATAAATATGGGAACACAGATATCTCTTTGACATAGTGATGTCATTTCATTTGGATATATACCTAGAAGTGGTATTGCTGGATTGTATGTTAGTTCATGTTACATTTTTTGAGTGATGTGATGGTTAATATTGAGTGTCAACTTGACTGGATTGAAGGATGCAAAGTATTGTTCCTGGGTGTGTCTGTGAGGGTGTTGCCAAAGAAGATTAACATTTGAGTCAGTGGACTGGGAAAGGCACACCCGCCCTCTGTCCAGGTGAGCACAATCTAATCAGCTACCAGCATGGCCAGAATAAAAGCAGACAGAAGAACGTGGAAAGACTAGATTGGCTTAGTCTTTCGGCCTATATCTTTTTCTCCAACTGGATGCTTCCTGCCTTCGAACATTGGACTGTAAGTTCTACTCTTGGATCTTCGACCACAGACTGAAGGCTGTTGCACTGTCAGCTTCCCTACTTTTAAGGTTTTGGGACTCAGACTGGCTTCCTTGCTCCTCAGCTTGCAGACAGCCTATTGTGAGACCTCACCTTGTGATCATGTGAGTCAACAATCCTTAATAAGTTCCCCTTTATATATACATATATCCTATTAGTTCTGTCCTAATACAAGAGACCACTATATTGTTTTCCATAGGGGCTTAACACATTTACATTTGCACCAACAATGCATAAGGGCTCCTTTTACTCTATACCCTCTCCAACACACGTTACGCCTGTCTTTTTGATAATAGCCATCCGAACAGGTAGGAAATGATACCTCATGGAGATTTTTATTTGCATTTTCCTGATGATTAGTGATGTTGAGCATCTTTTTATACACCTCCTGGCCATTTGAATATCTTCTTTGGAAAAATGTTTATTCAGATCATTTGCCCATTTTATAATCAGGTTATTATTATTAATTTTTGCTATTGAGTTGTGTGATTTCCTTATATATTTTAGATATTAACTCCTTATCAGATATATGGTTTGTAATATTTTCCCATGCTGAAAGTTGCATTTTCATTTTGTTGATTGTTTCTTTTGCTGTGTAGTCCCATTTGTTTATTTTTGCTTTTATTGCCTGTGTTTTTGGTGTCGTGTCAAAAAAAAAATTACTGCCAAGACAAATATTGAGCTTTTCCCTGATGCTTTCTTCAAAGAGTTTTGTGATTTCAGACCTTGTTTCAGATCTATTTAAGCATTTAATCCATTTTGAGTTAGTTTTTGCACACGGTGTAAGAAAAGGGTCTGATTTCACTCTAGCATTAAAAAGAATAAAATACTTAGGAATAAATTTAGCCAAGGAGGTGAAAGACCTGTACACTGAAAACTATAAGACACTGATGAAATAAATTGTATTATAAAAATGAATGGAAAATGTATTTAAAAAATGGAAAATTATATTACAAAAATAATTGGAAAATATCTCATATTCATAAATTGGAAGAATTAATATTGTCAAAATGTCTATACTACCCAAAATGATCTACAGGTTCAATGCCATCAATCCCTATCACATTTCCAATGGCATATTTCACAGAGATAGAAAACACAATCCTAAAGTTCACATGGAACCACAAAAGACCCTGAATAGCCAAAGCAATCTTGAGAAAAAAGAACAAAGTTGGAGGCATCACACTCCCTGATTTCAAACTATATTACAAAATTATAGTAATCAAAATAGTATGGTATCTGCATAAAAACAGACACATAGACCAATGGAAAGAAATAGAGACCTCATAAATGAAAAAGAAAACCATGCATATATGGTTAGCTAGTTTTTGACAAGGGCACCAAGAATACACAATGAGCATAGGAAAGTCTCTTCAATAGATGGTATTGGGAAAACTGGATATCCACATACTGAAGAATAAAATTGGACACTTATCTTATACCATATTCAAAAATTGACTCAAAATGGATTAAAGGCTTAAATGTAAGTTCTCAAACCAAAGGCTTAAGGTGCTTCTGTATCTCTCTCTGCTGCTGCTTAGCAACCTAACTTAGCAACCAAACTAAGAAAACAAAGCTGCTCTTTCAACCAATAACTAACTTTTCCACTCTTAGAATCCATGTATTTGTTTTGCTTTGTTTTGAGACAGAGTCTTACTCTGTCGCTTAGGCTGGAGTGCAGTGGCACAATCTTGGCTCACTGCAACCTCTGCCTCCTGGGTTCAAGTGATTCTCCTGCCTCAGCGTCCTGAGTAACTGGGATTACAGGCACGCACCACCATGCCTGGCTAATTTTTTTGTATTTTTAGTAGAGACAGGGTTTCGCCATGTTTGCCAGGCTGGTATTGAACTCCTGACCTCAAGTGCTCCACCCGGCTTGGCCTCCCAAAGTGCTGGGATTACAGTCATGAGGCACCACACCTGGACAAAACTAATGTATTTTTAAAGAAAAAAAAAAATATATATAGTGTATATGTGTGTCTGCATGCACATGACTATGTACACATAGACACACGTATATAATTTAAATAACTTTCTAAAAATCCAATAAGAAATTAAAAAATATAATCACAATGATATTATCACTTCTATCAAGATCAATGATAATTGACTAATATAATCTAATATGTAGCCCATATTCAAATTTTTCTGTTTTCCTCAAAAATTGTTCATTTGAATCAAGATCCAACTAGGCCACACACATTTTTGTGACTGTGTTTCTTAAGTCTTTTATATTCTATAACAATTTTTCCTTCTCCGTTTCTTCCCATGCTGTTGAATAAATTGGGTCACTTGTCCCTTAAAATGCCCCACTTATTGCATTTACTTGATTACCAGGTACCATTTAATTTGCTCCTCTATCTTTTTTATTTCTTATAAAGTAGTATTTAGATCTAGACTACAGGATTAATTTGTTTCATTTTCATTTCTTTTGGCAAAAATACTTTGTAAGTGGTGCTGTGTGCATTCTGTTGCATCAATCAGTAGACACATCATGTCTGGTTGTCTCACTTTTAGTGAAAAAATTGATTTAGTGATGAGATGTAATTGGTCCGTTCCTTATTAAATTTTGTTCCCAATGGGTTTAGCATTCATTGACGACCTTTGCCCAAGTCTATTATTTCCTTAGGAGTTGCAAAATGGTGATTTTGTAATCTCATCATTCCTTTTGCATTGATCAGTAGAATTTTCCATAATGAAGAACTTTCCTCATCAACTATTTAATGAAATAGTATTTAACTAGGAAACACAGAATTAATGTTTAACTCTTTACCTTTATTTATTAGCTTTTAGTGTAATGAAGTATTTCTCTAGAAACTTCTAATGATGATCAACAAGTATTTTTTCCTTGAGTATAATAAACTTGCAGAATTTTATATATTTGATATGCTTTGGTCAATCACAGTCATTATTTATTTTATGTTTTGTGACTTTTTTTTTAAGAGCAGTTTTAGATTCACAGCAGCATTGAGCAGAAGGTTCAGAGAGTTCCCAAATACCCCATGTCCCCACATATGCATAGCCTTCCCAATTATCAACATCTGCCACCACGGTGGTACATGAATACAAATGATGAGCCTACATCAACACATCATTATCACCTATAGTTTACATTAGGGTTCACTCTTGGTGTAGTACATTCTATGGGTTTGGACAAATGTATAATGGCATTTATACACCATTATAGTATCATACAGAGTAGTTCCACTGTCCTAAAAATCCTTTGTGGTCTGCCTATTTATCCCTCCATTAACCCCCGTTTTTACTGTCTTCATAGTTTTGCCTTTTCCAGAATGTCATATAGTTGAGATTATACCGTATGTACTCTTTTCAGATTGGCCTCTTTTGCTTAGTAATATATATTCATGTTTCCTTTATGTCTTTTTGTGGCTTTCATAGTTGTTTCTTTTTGGCACTGAATAATGTTCCATTGTCTGGACGTACTGCAGATTTCTAAAGTAATCACCCACTGAAGGACATCTTGGTTGCCTTCAAGTTTTGGCAATTGTGAATAAAGCTGCTATAAATATATGTATGCAGGTTTTGGTGTGGACATGAGTTATCAACTTTTTTGGGTAAATACCAAGGATCTTGTTTGCTGGATTATTACGATAGAAGTATATTTAGTTTAGTTTTTTTATTTTTTTTGAGATGGGGTCTTGCCCTGCCTCCCAGGCTAGAGTGCAGTGGCATGATCATAGCTCACTGCAGCCTTGATTTCCTGGGCTCAAGTGATCCTCCCACCTCAGCCTCCTGAGTAGCTGGAATCACAGGTGCATGCCACCATGCCCTACTAATTCAAAAAAATTTGTTTTGGTAGAGACGGGGGTCTCACCTTGTTGCCCAGGCTGATCTCGAATTCCTGGGCTTAAGCAATTCTCCCACCTCAACCTCCCAAAAGAGTATGTTTAGTTTTGCAAGAAACTGTCAAGTTGTCTTCCAAAGTGGCTGTACTATTATGCCACCAGCAATGAATAAAAGTCATTATTTTTTTAAATGATCGTGTTGATACTCTTTGGCCAGAAGCCCCTTCAAGTTGGCTCTTGAGTCCTTTTAAAACATCTTCAGTAGTCTTAGATTGCTTTGTGGTATGATAATATCCTCAAGCTCATCTCGAACATTTCCTGCCCCAGACTTGGAATCAGCCATTTCTTCAGGGAGCCATGAATCCTTTTAGTGGGAAATGCTATGAGCATAAAATATAGACTTTGTGTTTTATAGTAGTTTTGGGTATAAGTACAAACGGAGCAAAAAATACAAAGATTTTCCATATATCACTGTTCCCTACCCCTCCCAAAGTTCCCCCTATTATTAACATCCATTAATTAATTGTGGTAATTAATCCATTGTATCACATTGCATTAATGTGGTACATTTATTATAATTGAAGAACCAATATTGATACATTATTACTAACTAAAGTCCGTAGTTTATGTTAAGGTTCACTGTTTGTGTTGTATAGTTCTGTGTTTTGACGAACACATTATGTCATTTGTCCACCATTATAGTATCACAGAGAATAGTTTCACTGCCCTACAAACATCCTGTGCATCACCTATTTATCTCTATGTCCGTCTCTCTGAACTGTTAGCAAGTACTGATCTTTTCACTGTTTTGTCTATATATATATATATATATAT
>NW_012117977.1:883983-906096 GCF_000951035.1 Colobus angolensis palliatus | reverse complement strand
TATGTAGTCCCTGGTAAATTGTAATGTACAATCAGATTCCCCTGTTTGTTTTGTTTTGTTTTGTTTTTGAGGCAGAGTCTTGCTCTGTCGTCAAGGCTGGAGTGCAGTGATATGATCTCAGCTCACTGCAACCTCCGCCTCCCAGGTTCAAGTGATTCTCCTGTCGCAACCTCCCAAGTAGCTGGGACTACAGATGCTTGCCACCAGACCTGGCTAATTTTTGTATTTTTAGTAAAGATGGGGTTTTGCCATGTTGGCGAGGCTGGTCTCAAACTCCTGGCCTTAAGCGATCCACCTGCCTCGGCCTCCCAAAGTGCTGGGATTACAGGTGTGAGCCACCGTGCCCGGGCCTCCATAAATATTTTTTAAAGTTCCATCAGATGAAAGAGGTTGCTGAAAGGTCAAAAGTGAGGATGAATTATTACCCAGAGGAGAAAACCGAAAGCAGCAAATCTCTATGGGTGCAAGAGCAGATGAAATCTAGAAGGGATCGGCCTCTGTTTGAAGCAGCTAAAGGCACCATGAATGTTGACAAGGATTAAGATGGAGAGGACAACTAAGTCTAGAGGGAAACACTGCCCTAAGTAGAATTTCTACTACTACCTCTGGATTTCAAGTGGGGTACAGAACCCAGATTCTCTCAGAACCTGCCTCCCATATCTTTGTGTACCCTGGCTCAGGGGATTTAGCTCTTCTCTCTTCTACCCTCAGAGTCATCAACTTTCCTACTACTCTTGGAGCCCTCTATTTTCAGACAATCCAGTTGTAGTACTTATCTCTAGGATAGCTTTGAAGCCTAAATGCGATAATATGCATAATATGCTTTCCACACAGCAAACACTCATTAATAATCAGCTTTATTGTTGCTGTGTTCAAGTCCCAGGACTTTCAGATCTTGAGGTCCTTCACCCTTTTATCTATCCTCAGATTTAATTAGTGTCACGACATTTTGGATTTTTTTTTTTTTTTTAGAGACAGGGTCTCGCTCTGTCGCCCAGGCTGGAGTGCAGTGGTGTGATCTCTGCTCACTGCAAACTCTGCCTCCCTGGTTCACGCCATTCTCCTGCCTCAGCCTCCCGAGTAGCTGGGAAAACAGGCGCCCGTCACCACACTTGGCTAATTTTTTGTATTTTTAGTACAGACGGGGTTTCACCATGTTAGCCATGATGGTCTCAATCTCCTGACCTCGTGATCCGCCTGCCTCGGCCTCCCAAAGTGCTGGGATTACAGGTGTGAGCCACGGTGCCAGGCCCAATTAGTGTAACGTCTTGTTGGATTTTAATTAGAATCAATCTTTTTGATGAAGCTTCACCCAATTCCCCTGCTTATATTTGTCTCTGTACATTAGCCCATATTTGAGGACTCCTTTTGCTTAAGGCCCAGGCCAAATGGCCACTGCCTTCCTACTACTTCCCCAGCTTTGCAAAGGACTGATAGAATGCCAAATGCCTTTGTCCATTACTGCAGTGTAGGTGAACTTTCTTTTCTACAGAAAGTAGGTCAATGAAACAACCAGGCTGGCAACATATATACCAATCTCACAATTGGCTCAGTTGTATTTGAAAGGTTGTACTTTTGTGTATGTGTGGGCAAAGTTGTAAATATTCTTCTACTCACTGGTATTTATTTACTTTAAATATGTATGCCATCCCTTCAGGATTATCCAGCCGGTTGGAGATGAGGGTATGTGGATACTTGTCCCTTTACTATTACCACTCAGGCTATAAACAGTGGGATAAAAACAGGGCAAATTTGGAGGTTGCTGTTTTATTTTTCTGGCCATGAGAAAGTGTATTTATTTTGAGGAGACTCAGACCAATGGTGCAATTTTATGTTCTTGGGGAAACAATGCCTGAACTTCCATTTCTGAGAATGTACCCAGTAAAGAAGACACAGAACTACAGGAAATAATTAAATCTAGTCGGGGTGGGCTGTGCTGCTGCTATTGCTACAGGCCAGAAATAGGCCAAGATGAAACATACCGCTCTTCGGAGCTCCAGGTTTGGACCTAGAACCAGACATTTAACAGGTGCGAACACAGAAGAAAAGGATAGCAGTTCTGCTTGTTCCTCTACATAGGTGCCTTAGATTTTCAGAAGCAAGATCCAGGTCATGCCAAGTCCCTGCAGTGATGAGATGCTCCCACAGAAGTACTGTGTGCAGACAATGCTTCTGGGGCCGTTGCTGGAGAGGTGGATATTTGTGTCTATAAGATCTGTCTTTGCCAACTACTTAGTAGACTGATGCCATCAGTCAGAAAGTGGTAGCTTCCTCTCTCAGCTCTTATGATAACTAGGATTAAGAAAATGACAGCTGCTGTGAACTCTTCCAGGATGATGTGGTTTGAATCTGTATCCCCACAAAATCTCATGTTGAATAGTATTCCCCAGTGTTGGTGTTGTGGCCTGTGGGAGGTCGTTGGATCATGGGAGCAGAGTTCTCATGAATAGGTTAGCACCACCCCTTTGGTGCTGTTCTTGTGATAACGAATGAATGAGTTGTCATGAGATTTGGTTGTTTAAAAGTGTGTAGCACCTCCCGCCCGCCTTCTTCCTGCTCTGGCCATGTAATATGTGCCTGCTTCTCCTTCACCTTCCACCATGATTGTAAGTTTCCGGTGGCCTCCCCAGAAGCAGAAGCTATTATGCTTCCTGTACAGCCTGTAGAACTGTGAGCCAATTAAATCTCTTTTCTTTATAAATTACAAAGCCTCAGATATTTCTTTATAGCAGTGCAAGAATAGACTAATGCATAGGAGGTGTCTCTAGGACAAGTGGTTCATGGACTAATGTCTAGGTCTGGCCAGTGAAAGTGAGGCAGGCTGAGTATGAGAGCTATTTTGGAAGGAAAAAAAATGACTAAAAGCATATTGAGGTTGAGGTCAGGCTGGAATGGGGAGATACCCTATTAGTGGGATGGAAGGCCAAATATAACACTGGGATACTAATCTGAAAGCCTAGTTTGGACTCTACTTCTGGCCTTAGAGTGGTGCGTTTCTAGTCTTAGGTTTTTATAACTTTCCAGACTAGAGGTTGTGTGTTTTTCCAAAATAGAGAGAGGTTGAAGCTGAAGGTAAAGGGACCAGGCTACTAGGATTTAGAAATCTGCAGAGGAAAAAGCTAGGTAGGATTGAACCTAATCGGTTTGGGTGTACTTCTAAGAATTGTTTAAGTGGCCCAATTGGCATCTTAAAATCTAGGTTCCCTTCTGCCTTCCCCCTTTTCTGGACAGCTAGTTATTTGCAATTAGCAGTGAGTTAATTGCTTGGAAATATTTACTTGACTGGGTTGATATTTATTTTTATTTAAAAAATTTTTTTATTCCCATAGGTTATTGAGGAACAGGTGGTGTTTGGTTACATGAGTAAGTTCTTTAGTGGTGATTTGTGAGATTTTGGTGCACCCAACACCCTGGGCCAGTACTTAAACTTGCTTCCAGGAAAGCATCTTGGAGAGTCAGAAATGTTTAATGGGTAGTTGGCTACAAAATGGAAATTAGATGGAGAAGGGATCCTTTTCTATTAATCTCCACTTAGGCAGTGATTAGACTTGTAGATAGAGCTAAGAATTTAATTGCTCAATGTCATCAGGAAGTCAATTACTTTAATCTCTCTTCAATAGTTAGCTATTAATTAACTAGAAATAAAGAGGACAATAATTGGAGATGAATTTGTTCAGCTATCTTGTGCCCTGTAGAGTCAATATTCTTGGCTGTTAATGACATCTTGGACAAAAGAAAGTAGTCACAAAGAGACATTTTAAAAAGAGGCAACTAGCTGGAGGTGATGCTTGGTTAAGAGCAATATGATGGACTAGATAGACGTAGGGTAGCTATCCTTCATTCTCTCTCAACTTTTTCCAGGAACCTTTTTCCCAGGACCCCATATAACAGTCCCAATCCTGAGACTACCCTGCTTACAGGCATCAACCCAGGGTTTCATGTGTAATGATCGAGAGTAGAAGTTTCATCTCAAATCTCAGCTAAAACCTTAAAATGGCCACTTACCACCTGTGTGATCTTGCATAAATTAGATAATCTAAGTCTTAATTTCCTCAGGTATAAAATGGCAATAATAACAATAATTAACACTCTAATGTTTTACATGTATTTATTCCTGTAAGGCTGCTACCAAGAAACTCTTACTGAACCATTGGGCCCTCTCGGGGTTATAACCTGGAGTAGCCCATCTGTCTCTGACAAGCCCATCCCTTCCCTTTCCAATATGGCATCATTTTTTTTTTTTGAGTGTGGACTCTGGAGTTAGATAGATCTGGGTTGGAATCCAAGCTCACCTACTTCGTGGCTGTATAACTTTCGGCAAATCATTTAACCCATCTATGTCTCAATTACCTAGACTATCTGTAAAATAAAGTTAATAATATGAAGTTACCTTTTGGGATTATCGAGAGAATCCAATGAGTTGATACATGTAAAGAATTCAGAATAATGTCTGGCACATGGTAAGTGCCCCAAAAGTGGTAGGTATATTATAATCTATATTATTATCTCCATGCTGGCTCCTATTCTCTCAGGGACCTGATGGGTATCAAGTGGCTCATCTGACAAAATCATATAAACAGACACTTAGGTTTGGGTGTCTCCTCCCTACCTGCCCCATAAAACCAAAGGTACCATTAGTACTAGAGTATGGGTACTAAGATCATTTAAAAATGTGATCACCAAATTTTTGACACTCCTCTCATTGGCAGTTGATGCCTAGTCCCTTCCCCTTGAATTTGGTTTCTGTGAATGTCTGACCAATAGGATATGGTAGAAGTGACTCTGTGTCAGTTTCTGGGCCTATATCTCAAGAAACTGGCATCTTCCTGTTCTGGGGGTGTTTGGTCTTGGAATCCAGCCACATGCTATGAGAAAGCCCATGCAGAGGTTCCTGTGGAGAGGAATCAAGGCTCCTGGCTTTCCACCCTGGCTGGACTCCCACCTGACAGCCAATACCACTTTGCTAGCCAATGTGAGTGAGCCATCTTGGATACAGGTCCTCTGGCTCCCAATTGAGCTGCCCTAGCTGATACCACATGATACTACTGTGACAAAGATTGTCCATGTTGTAGATCAGTGACCAACATAAATGTTGTTATTTTAAGTTACAGGAATAGAAAATCAAAATATAGGCTATGGGCATCTGGCCAGTAGATCGGGGGAGATCTTTTGGGGACATGCTGTTCCGTGCTCTGCCAACTATACCATGTAAGTGGTAACTGGTTCTATACATTTGTATGACTGATCTTTGGCTGACTTATGAGTTATGAGATAACATTGTCATGGGATGTAATTATTAAGTGTAATGTTTCAGTTTTTAGAAAAAAACACACAAAGTTTTTTGACCAAATATTTGGACATTGTTAATTAAATATTGATTCCTTCAATGCCAAATCTAATTCCTCCTCCATAACCTATATCTCAGAAATAATATAACAGTCTATTCAGTTACTCAAGTAAAAAAATGTAGGGGTCACCCAGGAATCCTCCCTTTCTCTGAGTCCTCACATTCAGTTCAGTAGAAAGTGCTGTTGGCTCTATCTTCAAACTGTATGCTAAATCTGTCCTTTTTTTCCATCCCCACTGCCACCAACCTAGTCCAAACTACCCTTTTGTCTTATTTGAACTAACCTTCTGTATTGGGCACAAACTTGTGTACCTTCTTAGATTCTTTTCCAAGATGCTATCCACTTTACAAATTGTGCTGCTACCATTTCAGGTTTTTTGTTGTTGTTGTTGTTTTTTGTTTTGTTTTTTTTTTGGCATCCCTTGTGAGCTCCCAGAGCACCATTTGTTGAAAAGCGTGTCCTTTCCCCTCTTTATGTTTTTGTTTGCTTTGCCAAAGATCAGTTGGCTGTAAGTATTTGAGTTTATTTCTGGGTTCTGTATTCTGTTCCATTGGTCTATGTGCCTTTTTTTTTTTTTTTTTTTATAGCAGTATCATGCTGTTTTGGTGACTATGGCCTTATAGTATAGTTTGAAATCAGGTAATGTGATGCCTCCAGATGCTGTGGCTATGCAGGCTCTTTTTTGGTTTCATATGAATTTTAGGGTTGTTTTTACTAGCTCTGTGAAGAATGATGATGGTACTTTGATAAGAATTGCATTGAATTTGTAGATTACTCTTGGCAATATGGTGATTTTTCACAATATTGATTCTTCCCTCCATGAGCATGGGATGTGTTTCCATTTGTTTGTATTAATCAATGATTTCTTTCAGCAGTGTTTTGTAGTTTTCCTTGTAGAGATCTTTCACCTCCTTGGATATTCCTATTTTTTTTTTTTTTTTTGCAGCTGCTGTAAAAGGGGTTGAGTTCTTGATTTGATTCTCAACTTGGTCGCTCTTGGTGTATAGCATATAGCAGGGTAAATTTATTTTGTAAAGGAAACTTTACTGAATTCATTTATCAGATCCAGGAGTTTTTTGGATGAGTCTTTAGGGTTTCCTAGGTATATGATTATATCACTGGCAAACAGTGACAGTTTGACTTCCTTTTTACTGATTTGGATGGCCTTTATTTCTTTCTCTTGTCTAATTGCTCTGGTTAGGACTTCCAGTACTATTTTGAATAGAAGTGGTGAAAGTAGGCATCCTTGTCTTGTTCCAGTTCTCAGGAATGGAACACTTTCAACTTTTCCCAAATCAGTATAATGTTGGCTGTGGGTTTTTCATAGATGGCTTTTATTACATCGAGGTACGTCCCCTGTATGCTGATTTTGCTGAGGGTTTTAATCATAAAGGGATGCTGGATTTTGTCAAATGCTTTTCCTCCTTTTGAAATGATCATATGATTTTTGTTTTTAACTTTGTTTATGTGATATATCACATTTATTGACTTGCATATATTAAACCCTCTCACCATCCCTGATATGAAATCCACTTGATCATGTTGTGTTCTCTTTTTGATATGCTGTTAGATTCAATCATAGCTAGTATTTTTTGAGGATTTTTGCATCTATGTTCATCAGGGATATTGGTCTGTAGTTTTCTTTTTTTGTTATGTCCTTTCCTGGTTTTGGTATTAGGGTGATACTGGCTTCATAGAATGATTTAGGGAGGATTTCCTCTTTCTCTATCTTTTGGAATAGTGTCAATAGGATTGGTACCAATTCTTTTAATGTCTGATAGAATTCAGCTGTGAATCCATGTGGTCCGTAACTTGTTTATGGTTGGTAGCTTTTTAGTTATCATTTCAATCTCGCTGCTTGTTATCGGCCTGTTCAGAGTTTCTATTTCTTCCTGGTTTAATCTAAGAGGGTTGTATATTTCCAGGAATTTATCCCTGTCTTCTGGTTTTCTAGTTTATGCCCATAAAGGTGTTCATAGTAGCCTTGAATGATATTCGTATTTACACCAATCTGAATAGAATTTCTTAAGGCATTTCTGGCTGACTACACCAGATTTTACTATGTAGACACAACATACAACATAATACTTGTACATATGCATAAACAAGCACACACACACACACACATATATATACACACACACTCACATACAATCTTATAACTTTCATTTTAGAATTTTAGCTATGAGATAATAAAAAAAACTCATCAGTTTATTAATGGTAATTAGACCCAAATTATACTTCTTAAAAAATGGAACCTGTTTATAAGGCTAAACTTTATTTGCCCTAATAGGTAGTCTAATTAAGGCTGTGGACCAAAATTTTGAGTAAAGCAGCTGTTTTTTTTCTTTAAATCCCTTTTGCCTTTTACCCCTTTTTTTTCAGTTTCAAATGAATGTAACGTTAAAATTTTAATGTGTACGTTCTAGGTAGAACTGGATAAAGTGTATGAGGAAACCCAAATCTCCAAGTAGCCTTAAATTTTTATTAACAAACCTGTCTTTCGTTTGTTGGTTTGGTTTGCTTGACAAGTTAATGTGGGCAGGGAAGCATCTTACCAGTTTTTTTTTTTACTGGCTTTTTTTGGCCTCTGCATGGCAGACAAAGCAATTTTTATGTTGGACAAAGATAGCTTATATTATAATTGCTCTGAGCTTAAGATTTTGTCCTATTTGAGTAGAGAGGCTTTTATAGATATTTAGCTAGTTCTATTTCTTATAGAATATTAATTCTTCAATTAACTGTTCCATCACCCTAAGCTATTGTTATTTAGGCAAACCTAAATTTATATTAAAAGGGATGTCTCTTAGGTCTAGGTTGTTGGTTGCCATAGAGGTGTTGTAATTTGTAAAGCCATTAATTTGAAAGCCTTTTAAGACCTTTTATTTCTTGGCTGGAATGCCACAAGTTGTGAGTTAATCTCAATACCAGCAGAAAAGTCAGCAGATTCAAAATAGGCAGAAAAACAGTAGAGAGAGAACTTAGAAGGCTCTATATATTAACTCTATAGTTGGTTTCTTTCTTTCTTTTTTTTTTTTTTAAATAAGCTCGGACAGTTTATATAATGGCCATTGATCTCTGAATTTTTCTTGATGCAATTTACCCATTATTTTAAACATGTGCACTAGGCTGGGCGCGGTGGCTCACGCCTATAATCCTAGCAGTTTGGGAGGCTGAGGCAGGTGGACCACTTGAAGTCAGGAGTTCGAAAGCAGCCTGGCCAACATGGTGAGACCCCCGTCTCTACTAAAAATACAAAAAATTAGCTGGGCGTGGTGGCAGGTGCCTGTAATCCCAGATACTTGGGAGGCCAAGGCAGGAGAATCGCTTGAACCTGGGAAGCGGAGGTTGCAGTGAGCCGAGATTGCACCACTGCACTCTAGCCTGGGCGACAGAGTGAGACTCCATCTCAAAACAAAAACAAAAAAACAAAAAACCAAACCATGCGCACTAGAATCTCTAATATACCTGGCTGGAATCCCAGAAAACCTGGATGCCTTAATGTTTAAGAATCTCATTCCATTTCTTATTAATCTCTTGAAAGCAAAGAAAATCTTATAAATCCTATTAGAGACTGTCAGGAGTTTGGACTGATGTTTTAGATGGTGGTAATCACCCTAGTGGCTGTTAAATAATTTTAGTTTTATTAGTTTTTTGTTTTTGTTTTTGGAGAGATAGGGGTATCTTGGTTTGTTGCCTAGTCTGGTCTCAAACTCATGGCTTTAAGTGATCCTCCTGTTTTGGCCTCCGAAACTGCTGGGATTACAGTCATGAGCCACCATGCCCAGTCACCCTAGTGGCTTTTGACCAGCCTCCTTGTGCCCACCATTTACAATTTTTTATTTTTGCTCTCAGAAGATTTTTAGAAACAAGCAAGGGAAAAGAGAGAAATCATTTATAGAGATGCAGAACCAAACCAAAATGAAATCAAAATTAGAGTGCTCATAAGAATTTTAAATGAAGCATGGAGATTAAACAAAATATTAAATTGGGTGTGTAGAAAGAACCAAAAGTAAATTCACCAGAAAAGACATGTCTCACAGACAGGGTGTAACTTCTGTAGAAGCTAGAGTACTCAAACCAGAAGGACATTGTCTTTATATCAGAAAGACAAAAAGTCTTTTATCATCCTAGGAGGCATGCAAGGTCTTTTATTAAGGTGGCTTTATTACCAAGTCCTGAATAAAGTCAAAATCATCTACCAAAAAGAGGGAGGCTTGGCCTGGCAGAAGACTCACCAGGGCAGAAAAAGTAGGCTGCAGAAGCAGAGAACTCAAAGGGCTCAAGTGAGTACTGTATACTACTTCCAAGAATCACCAATACCTTCTGATAGAGATCTTTTTCAGGTCCCACTTCTGGGCACCATTTATGTCAACCTAAATAACAAACAGAGAGAGGCCCTCCAAAAGAAAATTATATGTATTCAGGAATAGAGCATTGCAATGATAATATGTGTCATAGTAAACTATGTGCATGTTTGGGGAGGCAGATGAAGACAAAGATTTTAAAAGAAAAATGAGGATTACTTAATTGTTTGGAGATACTTATCCTTGGCTACAAGGATCAGTAACAAGGGTAGCATCACTCCAAGGCTGGACAGGCAGTTGCTGGGCCAATATCCTTGCAGAAGTATTTTTTGTGTGTGTGAGGTTGTGATGGGCTTTGTGCAAGGTTGTGACTTTTGCAGTCTTTTCTGAAAGTTCTTGTTATCTGTCATTTATGCATGAGAATCCTCCCTTCGTGGTCTTCCCTGGCTCTATTTGTCAGGTGTTTGTTTTTGTTTTTGTTTTACACAGTGATGCCATTTTCATTCTGAGAACTTTCACAGGAGTTCCCTACTCCACCATTTTCATAGATGTCACCTGGAATTTTTTCCTTATTTTTTATGACCTTGACAGTTTTGGGGCTTACTGATTAGGTATTTTTAGAATGTTCCTCCACTGATATTCGTATTATGTTTTTCTCATAATTATGCTGGGGCTGTGGGATTTGGGAGGAACTCCACGGAAGTAAAGGGTTATTTTGACCACATATATGACTGGTATGTACTATCAATATGACTTAACACTGTTAAGAAAAGTGGAAGTAGAATGTAGTGGTTTAGGGGTTTGGGCTCTCAAGTGAAACACATCTGAATTCAAACCCTAACTTCTCCACTTGCTTGGAGCTTTTCTGAACTTTGGAGCTTTTCTGAGCTTCAGTTTTCTCATATGTAAAACAGATGTAATAATAGTAGCTACCTCATAGGGTTACTGTGGAGAAGCACATGAGAAGATTCATGTGAAGTGATTAACTTGATGTCTGGCACATAGTAAGTACTCAATATAGGTGAACTAGTAGAATAAGAGGATGCGTGTTTATGTGGGTAGGTGGGTATATACAAGAAAGATTTATCAATTAGTATTAGGAGGATCTGAAATTATTTTTATTATTTAAAGCCATAATTTTATTGAAAGATTTGATGAGAAACCCAGAGTTCCATGGGGAGATAATAGATAACATGGGAAATTTCGTACAATGGGGCATTACTCTGGAGGACAGGCATAGATGGTTACTGTAGTTTTAGTTCCTAGGTAGCTAGGGGCTAGTATAAGGAATGCCTGACATTATATTATATTTGTGGTCAGGGAGGGACCCTAGAAGAAAAGAAAGGGGTGACAACTATGTAGTAGTTCAAAGCACTACTGTTGAAATCATACAAACCAGTGATCAAGTCCTAGCTTTCCATTCATAGGCTTTGTGGCCTTGGGTAAAGTGGCTTAACTTCTTTCGGCTCTCAGTTTCCTCATCTGTAAAATGGAGACAATAAATTGAGTATTAAATGAAGTAATCCATGTAAATGACCCAGAGCATTTGGTGTCCCATAGTGCTCAGTCGATATTAGCTGCTCTTTACTACTTTACAATTGTGACTTAGTCTGGGGACACCCAATAGAAGTCATAGGTCTTCAGGTCAGAGAGGATTTTGTGCCAAGAACTGGCTTTAGGAAGCTTCGCCTTTCAAGATGGAGGATGTTTTGAGCTCCTCCTCTTTCTAGTCACAGTTTCTGGCTCAGGCCTGCTGCAAGCTGCCCTAGGGGCAGGGTGCTTTGGGGATATTTGCGATGGCTAAAAATCGTTTTCTTAAAAAAAAAAAATACTTTTGATGTACAATAAGAAAGAAAATGGAAATCACATGGAAAATTTAGCCCATTCCGATATGTTCTTAGTCTTCCATTCTACATATTGCTAGGGCCTCTTCTGCAGATGATGGCTGAGAATATCCTCTGTAGAGCAATAAATCACAGGATCATTAAATGCATCCTTGCAGCTGCACCAGGGCTAGTTAGAGGCCTATTCAAGAAAAGGGCTTATGTGGAAGGGATTTTTCCTCCTTCTTTTAAAAAGCCACCTGTACCATTTTTGTCTTGGTTTTTAAGTGGATGATTTAAGACATCATTTTCTTCCTCTACTTCTATTTATGATGTACAAATAGTCCTTTGTTAATAGGGAAAGAAAAAAACCACAAACTCAAATGCCAAACCTAATTAAGGCTCCTTAGAGAAAGTGTGCCTGTTTAACTTTCCCACTTCCTTTCTGAGTTAATAATTCAGGGACTGGACAAGACACAGGTGGAAGGAATTGTTTCATCAACAGCTGGTGCAAAATCCCTCACATTCCTGGAGGTGCACCAGTTCAGGGTACAGAACTATCTGAGAGAACTAGGGCTAGTCTGGAAAGAGCACGTATTGTAATCTAAATATTTTTCCTGTTGATTGGCAAAATCTCTAAAGTTCTTTGAGGCTAGGAGTGATAGCTTTGAGAAAAAAATTGGAACCAGATCATGTAATCCAGATGTTGAAAACAAGGCCTTGAGAATGAAAAACAAACAAACAAACAAACAAAAAACCCTTTTGTTATAAATGAAGCCTTGAGGGGAAAATTCAATTTCTTTATAAACTGGACCTTGAGCAGGAAAAATCCTTTTATTGTAATCATATCAATTCTAGTTAGATTCACATAATGAGGCTAACTGTGCAACTTGGTGAAGATGATGATCAGCCATGTAGAATGATTTAGAGTTCCAGAAGCGCTTTCTCTCTACGATAAAGTCATCCCTACTCAGAGGTCATAGTGCCCGATATCCCTTCATCAGTGGTTCTTAACCCTTTTTTTGTCAAGGACTTGCTTTAGAATCTGGTGAAAGCTACTGACTTTTTCCTCCAGGAAAATGACTGAACATGTGGATACACACATCAGCATACATTTTCCTGAAGTTCACAGACTCCTGTGAACAGCCCTGGGGAGTTTTTGAACAATCAGCATTTCTCATCGTTTTTGTTTGTTTGTTTGTTTGTTTTTTTGAGACGGAGTCTTGCTCTGTCACCTAGGCTGGAGTGCAGTGGCGCGATCTCGGTTCACTGCAAACTCTGCCTCCTGGGTTCAATTGATTCTCCTGTCTCAGCCTCCTGAGTAGCTGGGATTACAGGCATATGCCACCATGCCTGGCTAATTTTTGTGTTTTTAGTAGAGACAAGGTCTCACCATGTTGGCCAGGCAGGTCTCGAACTCTCAACCTCAGGTGATCCAACCGCCTTGGCCTCCCAAAGTGCTGGTATTACAGGCGTGAGCCACTGCACCCGGCCTCATAGTTCATTTTCAAGAGCCACATAATGGGCATCTTAGGCTGGGCATGGTGGCTCATGCCTGTAATCCCAACACTTTGGGAGGCCAAGGTTGGAGGATCACTTGAGGCCAGGAGTTTGAGACCAGCCTGGGCAAACATAGAAGACCCCATCTCAACAAGATACACAAAAAAATTAGTTGAGTGTGGTAGTGTACACCTGTAGTCCCAGCTACTTGGGAAGCTGAGGCAGGAAGATCACTTGAACCCAGAAGTTTGAGGCTGCAGTGAACCATGATTGTGCCACTGCACTCCAGCCTGGGTGAAAGAGCATGACTCTGTCTCTGTCTCAGGGAAAAAAAAGGGCACCCTGCTGACACATACCACCCTTGAGGTAAACTAAAATGAAGCTCCATCATATTTTTCATTTCACCATCACATTAAAGTATTATTTAAAATAATGTACTTAATAATGATTTTATATTAAGGAAAGAGACGATATTTAGGGGCAATAATTCACCAAGGTATATAGGTCTACCTTGATGACACACAGCTTGATCACCAATCAGCTTCCATGTTGAGTTGATTTCTTTCCTTCCTACTTCTATTAAATTTTAGAAAGTCAAGCTTTACAACACTTTAAAATACTTTAAATGCTCCACAATATTACAGGATAGGTGAAATAAGAATTCTAAAAAATTTTAAACTATTTGTCTTAGTTGGATTCCTCCACAGCAGTCTGAGGCAAGGACATGGGTGCAGTTAGTATATTTAGAGTGTTATTCTAGGAAGCAGGAGTGAGGTAGTAAGGAGAATTAGAGAAAGAAAAAAAGTCAGTGCAAAGGTGCATTATGAGGTTGCTGCATTGGGCAACAAGGACTGAATTCTGGTTAGACTGCTTGGGGGAATATATAGAACATCTCCCAGAACTCTCCCTTTGATGAATGAGAGGCTGCAGCTCTCATCCACCAGTTCTTGTCCCCCTCATTTGAGGGTTATCTCCAAGGTTGGGATGTGTTTTCATGTGGATTGGCTTTCGAGAAGGCCTTGAGGGAAGAAGCAGAAGACAGAAACTTGATTTTGGGGCAGGATACTGTTTGTTAGGCTGATGTGAGTCTGACCTTACATAGAACTGTCTATCCCAGCTCTGCCTGAGCAAGGTGGAGAAAGAGGCTGTGATGTAGGGCGCCAGAAGCATTTATTCCATTATTGAATCTGGGTAGCGAATACCTGGACATTCATTATCCTATCTACTCTATTTTTGTACATGTTTGAAGTTTTTCATAATAAAAGTTAAAAATTCTAATTCATAATCCTAGGTCATTGGGAACTGCCTCAAGTATTTAGTGGCCTTATCAAAATTATAGATATTATACATCCAAAAAGCTAGATATCACAAGGACAGTTCCCTGATAATACTTTGAAGCACTCTATCAGATACTAAAGTCCCTGAACAAATCACACTCAAAGGCTGGAAGACAGAATAGTTGAACTTGGGAAATAGATGGGTATGCATTCCTAAATTACCACTTTGATTGCACTTGGTTCAAGAAAGTGTGGTTACAAGTTCTACTGAAAAACTTGAACGTGATATTTACATATACCCAATCATATATAGTCGATTTCTTTCTTCAAGGAGGGCATAAAGTCTCCACATGTTGGGACAGAATCAAATTCTTAGTGATAAGACTGTTTGCACCGTAGTTCAGTCTTCTTAAAAAAAAATCTGATTATTTTATCTTTAACATCAAACATGGCAGTATTTCGCTACTGAACTAATAATTACAGGTTCTTTAATATTCTGAAAATGTGGCTATAAAATATGTCTTGAGCAAGGCATTTGAATCTGAGAAATGCTCTTTAGTGGCATTATCATTTTCATAAGGTCCCTTTCCCTATCCCTTGTATCAAAAAATTATGGGAGAGCAGCTTCTCTCAACAGTTGGCACGCTTAGTGTGGAAAAGTGGAGATTAGTATTTACTGCTTATTTCTTTGTACAGCATGCTGGGAAGACATCTTCTTAGGGGCCAAAATTTTATTATACTCACAATCTTTGTTTTTTTCAACACCGAATTGTGATCAGAAGGCATATTGCTGATCGTTGTTAATCAAGTCATGAGTGGCTTCACATTTGGGTGCAACCTCTATTATTTGCAGCATATTTCTGGGCAGCAGTCATGGCTAATGCTCTTCAGAATTGGCTGCAGTGCCCCTTTTCCAATCTACTTCATGACTCATTAAAAAAACCACTTGTTAACTAAATTAAAAGCCTTTCCTTTTATGAGGAGAAACTAGAGCTCTCCTATATTGCTGGTGGCAATGTAAAATGGTACAGCTACTCTGGAAAAGAGTTGGACAGTTTCTAATGAAACCAAACATGCAACAACCATACAACCCAGCAATTACACTCATGGGCATTTATCCCAGTGATAAGAAAACTTATGTTCATATAAGAACCTGTACACAAATGTTCACAGCAATGTATTCCTGATAGCCCCCAACTGGAAACAACTCAAATGTCCTTCAACATGTGAATGGTTAAGCAAGCTATGGTATATCCATAGCATAGAACACTACTCACAAATGAAAAGGAACATATTATTGATATGTACAACAGCTTGAGTGGATCTACAAAAATTGTACTAAGTGAAAAAAGGCAATGGCAAAATTATATATGATTCCAAATGAATAACATCCTTGAGATGACAAAATTATAAAAATGGAGAACATGTGAGTGGTTGCTAGGGGTTAAGAAGGGGGTAGAGGTGGGGATAGTGGGTGTGGCTATAAAACAGCAACATGAGGGATCCTTGTGTGGTGGAACCATTATGTGGAGCACTTCTCCCGTGTGTGTGTGTGTGTGTGTGTACATACTACTCCTACGTCAAGAGTCTGCATATCAGTGTTTTTGCCTGTCTCTAAAGTAGAATATCTGCTGGTGTCCACATGTGATAATAATTGCCTTTTATATTGTGTGCCATAGATATTATGGATGTCCTATGACGTTGTTATAAAAATTCTGCTGATGACTCACTCTGCTTTCTCTAAGTCATTTTGTCATTGATATTGTGCCTGGTTTTATAAGCTTCTTGGCAATGAAGTGATTTGTACTTGTTTTGCCAAGAGGTCGAATAATGTTGAATGACACCCCCATAGCTTTAATATCTTCCCTGCCTTCGTCACAATATTCATCAACTTCATACAGCAAAGAATTACTTCGTGCTTGCTTTCAAAATATTCAATTGGCTTATCACAGGGTTAACTGTACTTTGATTAATAATTATGTAAAAGTGGCCGCGGGCCGAGGAGAGCTCTGGGTGGCCAGCCAACGACCTGGGCCGTCGTGGGCTTCCACGAGCTTGCGGGGATGAGCCGGTCCCTGGGCCGAGCGGCGGGCTCGGGTGCCGGCGGTGGTGGCTCGGCAGAGCAGCTGGACGGGCTGGTGAAGAAGGACAAAGTGGTTGTCTTCCCTCCAGGGGACAGCGGAGCAACCCCAGTGCGGCTTCAGCAACGCCGTGGTGCAGATCCTGTGGCTGCACGGCGTCCGCGACTACGCGGCCTACGAAGTGCTGGACGAACCCGAGCTGCGACAAGGCATTAAAGACGCTTCCAACTGGCCCACCATCCCGCAAGTGTACCTCAACGGCGAGTTTGTGCGGGGCTGTGACATTCTTTTGCAGGTGCACCAGAATGGGGAACTGGTGGAAGAACAAAAAAAGCTGGGGATCCACTCCGCCCTTTTAGATGAAAAGAAAGACCAAGACTCAAAGTGAGGGCGCCCTGAACAGAGGGAGCCGTTCGTGTCAGAGACTCACTGCCAGAAAAACCTTACCGATTTTGGTTTTCACTACTGAGACAACTGCCTTGCACTGATCATTTCAGTTCATGAGCAGTCGGGTGATTTTAGTTTGTCTGGTGTTTGGGCTAAGAAGATTTTATTGTGAACTTAATTGCAACCACTGCACCGTAATAATTCAGTGCTGTATTATGATAGTGTTGTAAACAAAATTTGTTCTTATATTGCCATTTATTTTTTGCCTGATTCAGGAGTTAAACTAGGAGCTTTGGAATCATTATTCATGACCCCTCTGCAAATATGTCAGTCTGCAAAGACATTATCTTCCCCCAAATTATGTAGAGCTTCCTCTGTTATGGAAAACGATGGACAAAGAAGAAACTGTGATAACTGGGGTGTTTTTTTTTTTAATAAACTACCAACACAGGAAAAAAGTTATATAAAAGCTTTGATGACTTGGTGCTACAATTTGATACATTTTATTATAAAGAGCATGCTGGAGACTGGGGCAAATGGGTGGCAGGTCTAATAAAATCAAATTTTCAGACATTTATCTTCTTGCTTCATATTTGCATTTTCGACTGCTTATATGATATTGTCACTCACACACGGGCTTATTTCTCTTAGGACATAGAGATTCACATTCTGTGTTTGTACTGGAGACCTGTTCACTATTTATGTTTATGGTGTTTACTGAGTTGTAACATTTAAATCATTATTTTTGTTGTTACTTTAATATTCAACAAACCTTTTTTTTCTTAGTAAACTTTATTTTTCCAACATAAAAGTAATATAAAACTTGGAAAATACAGCAAAATAAAAAGAGGAAAAATCAATGTAATTTTACTGCCCCCAAAATCCCATTGACATTTTTGTCTTCTGATAGAGATTTTGTTCATTTTTTTTATTTGTTTGCTTTGTTGATAGCTTGAGAGACCTCCAAATTTCCATGTACCTGAGTCATCAAAATTTCTAACCCTGGTGGGTTCTTCACCCTAGAGTCCCAAGAGTGCCATAAGATACATCCTGGCCAGGCAGTGGCCAGAAGGACTGGTCTGGAAAGGGTGACAGAGGCCCTGAAGTCTCAGGGAAAAGCACTCAGCATGAGCCAGTATTCTGCACAAGGGTCGACCTAGTCCAGAAGGAGCTTTTCCTGGGCTCGGTTCCCACCCTCATGGTCACATCACCATGACACAGCAGGAAGAGGCCTCCCCAGAGCCCAGGTCTCTCACAGTTAAGTGTTGTCAGAGGCTGCTGCATGGGCCGGTAGTCCATCTCATTGGGTTAGCAGCAGCATTCCAACCCACAGGATTTGTTCACAGGCTGGAATGCTGGCCTCAGGGCTGGTCAGTGGCACTTCCTCCACTTGGTCCTGATGCTTGCGGTGATACCTTGTGGTGGTGCCATAAATCAGCTCTGCTCTGCGCTTTCCCAGAGAGATTTCCAAATGAATTGCCCTCCAAGCAGGCAGCATGAGATACCTCCTTTCAGATGTCATGAACTAGACGGAATTTTGTTCTTAGTAGAGGGGGGTGAATAGCAACGCCAGACTATGGTGTTGGAGTCCATTCAGTTTGCCTCACGTGACCCACGTGTCAGTTATGAGCTAATCAGTTATGAGCTAAACCACAGGCTGTCTCCTCAGCATTAGTGGTTATTTTTCCTCAGCTAGAGGGAAGAACAAAGGAATGGGGCCCAGATGCACCAGAATGGGGATGTGCTGGCAGAACTGAAAAAGCTGGGGATCCGCTCCGCCCTTTTAGATGAAAAGAAAGAGCAAGACTCAAAGTGAGGGAGCCCAGGTCCTCCCTGAACAGAGGGAGCCGTTCGTGTCAGAGACTCACTGCCAGAAACTGTCACGGCAGCTGCCTGTTTGCACACCCAGTGCTTGATGTTAGGCAAACCACCTCATTTCTTGGGGTCTTCGACTTCCTGAAAAGTTTATTCTTTTTTTTTTTTTTGAGACAGAGTCTTGCTCTGTTACCCAGGCTGGAGTGCAGTGGCATGATTTCGGCTCACTGCAACATCTACTTCCTGGGTTCAAGTGATTCTCTTGCCTCAGCCTCCCGAGTAGATGGGATTGCAGGCATGTGCCACCATGCCTGGCTAATTTTTGCATTTTTAGTAGAGATGGGGTTTTACCATGTTGGTCAGGCTGGTCTCAAACTCCTAACCTCAAGCAATCCACCCACCTTGGCCTCCCAAGGCGCTGGAATTACAGGCGTGAGCCGCTGCGCCCAGCCGAAAGTTTATTCTCTTAACTGGAGCTCAAGAGTTCAAGACTAGCTTGGGCACTACGGCTAAACCTGGTCTCCACAAAAAAATACCAAAGGTAGCCAGGTGTGGTGGTGAATGCCTGTAGTCCCAGAAAATCAGGAGGCTGAGGTGGGAGGATTACAGTGAGCCAAGATCGCGCTACTGCACTCCAGTTTGGGTGACACAGCAAGATCCTGTCTCAAAAAAAAAAAAACAAAAACATAAGGATTGTTAAGAATGTAATTTGACAAAAAAGAATGTAATGTGATTGTTGTAAAAAATCATAATTAGCCTTACATCTCAAATATGTGGAAGGCATGTAAAGAAATAATATTATTGTTTTTTCCTCTGTCACTGGCTAGGTTTCTGGGAATGATCAGTGGCCCTGGATCACCCAGAGTCCATGCACCACACTTTGAGAAACAGTGCCTAAGGGAAAAGTATATGCCTTGCTTTGAACACATTTATTAATATATTAAGTTTGATTCTATTTAAATTGGTTGAACTTTATTATACTTGATCATCAAGTTTCTAGCTAGGGTAAAAAATTATGACAAAATAAATGCTTTTTACTGATAGTTTGGCATCTTCCTTAACAATAGACCTGTAGCTGGGGTGAGGATGTCCAGCTAGGTACTTATGTACATTTTCCAGTACCCCTTGTGGTCTGGTGTGGCTCTGTGACCAATGAAATGTAAGTAGGAGTGATGTGTGCTTTTTCTAGGCCCAGCCCGTTAAACTTTGCACATGTGCTCCCTTTTACTTTTTTCCACTAACAGAAGAAATATGGATGTGCCCATAACACACATTACTCAGCTTTGTTTATATAGCCTGAAACTGGCAGATAAGGCTGTTGCCTTAGAGAAGGGTAGAGAAACATGAAGGAATCAACCCAAGTCCAGGAGTGACTGAATGAGCTGAGTAGGCTACCTATGTGCCCTGGACTGTCAAGTGGAGAGAAACTTGACAAGTGGTGAGTTCTTTGACACCCTATACTATTAGGTTTTTATATTATAGCGGCTTAGCCCTTTAAGCCTGATAAAGCCAGGGAAACTTGGAAGTCTGAAAGCTCTGACTGGTAGCTTGTGGGGAAGAGTGGACCTTGGTGGCACAGGACAGGTGGGAAGGAAAAGGGAGTCAGGACTTGGCGCAAGACTACCAACCATGGTAGGTGGGTATGGCAAGTGAGTGTCCAGTTGATTTCTAAGGATGATTTTGGTGGTACTGCCAGGCAGGGAGATAAGAGATAAGGAATAAGCTTGGTTGTGAGTCATATAGAAATGTAGTTTTCCTATGAGAAAGAATAACTGAGTCACGGGAACTGGTACCACTTAGTCATCCAGTTTAGGATGAGAGGGAAATCAAATCAAGGGAGCCACATCAGGTATAGGTCATCTCTGGGTGACCTCATACAGGATCCAGGAAAGTGACAGTTCTAAGCTCCCTGAAGGGTCTCTGGGGCTCTTGCTACTTTTCCTACTTTAGTCATGATTAGTATAAAAACTGAGGTGGAACTGTGGTGGCTTCATTAGTGGCTTCAGCTGTAAAGACTTGAAGCTGGCACAAATCAGAGATAAATCTCATTTACCTCACTTATTTACCTTTCATCTACATATGATTTAGTGCCTCAGCCACTGCTAGGGTACCTTTCTCTAAACTGGAAAAAGTGCTCCTTTTTGGGTTGGGGGCATGGGCTAGCAAGCACACATGTATCAAATTAGGAAAAGAACGCATTACTTGGTGAGTACAGTGCAGTATGGATTTCAGCTCCCATTCACCTCCATGACTGGGTATCCTTTGTGCAGTGAACAACATGCACAACTGTACATGGTGGACTTGCAGACTACCAGAGACACAGTGAGCATGAAGAGTGAGATTGGAGACTAAAGAAACAATTCAAATGTGACCTGCTGGCCAGAGGTACTTACAGGAAAGGCAAAATAGAAGCAAAAGGTGAAGGGTGATTTAAGAACAGTTTTAAACTTAATATCTAAAGGGCCATCCCCAAATAGACAATATACTTTCTTGTGTCTATACCTTTGCTCATGCTGTTCCTCATCTGAAGTATCCTCTCTGGTTATATGGTTCCTACACATACTCCAAAGCTTACTTCTAGACTTAACTTTCCAAAAAGCCTTCCTTGAACTCTGTAGCTTACAAAGATCCCTCCCTCCCTCTTTACACTAAACTCTGACCATACTGCGCTTAAGTTTCTGCCTCACATCGCGCTTAGTGATTAACCTGGCCTGCTTTCCTTTTTGGTTGATTACTTCCTTTCTGAAACCATCTCTTGTGCCCCCTCTATAGCTATGGAAGTTTATTGAACTTATGTATTTATACATTATTCTCTCCTTAGTGGATTCTAAGCTCTGTCAAGGCAGGGACTGTGGGTTTTAAAAAAATTTCTATCCCCGCCCAGCACAGGGCTCAACAAGTGTTTGTTGAATAAACAAATAGGTAATCCGTGCTCAAAAAGATGTCTATTTGTTTGAGTGACCGAGAGCCTGGAAAATTTCTTCTCCAGTCCTAAGCTATTTTTTATTCAGGGAACCTCTGCTAAGCTCCCCACAGCAGGGTATGGGGACCACTTGTGGCCAATTAACTCAAAATCTTTCCCCTGTTCAGACACTATTTTAACAAATCCTTGCAGTAGAAAGAGCATTGTGCTCATTGGGTGGTTCTAGTTCAGTTCTGATACTAACTAGCCATGTGACTTTGAGCAAGTTGAATCACCTGCCTGGCCAGCCTTAGTTTCCTATACTGTAAAATGAAAAAGTAGCTTTAATAGCCTACAATGTTGTAAAGCAACATGATAAGCAATGTGGTAATTGAGCTGAACTGTGAAAATATATCCATATCCATGGCAATACCTAACTCTTAGCTCAGCTTGAAGCGATTTTTCTTCCACAGTGAAACATTCATAAGATGTTTTATGTGTCCCATGACCAATAAACAGATGTAGGAAACTTGGGGAAAATATAACTCTCCCTCTTGGCCTATATAATTTTACTGTTGTTGTTTTTTATTTATTTATTTTTTATTATACTTTAAGTTCTAGGGTACATGTGCATAACGTGCAGGTTTGTTACATATGTATACTTGTGCCATGT
>NW_012117977.1:854038-878138 GCF_000951035.1 Colobus angolensis palliatus | reverse complement strand
CCCGATTTTCCAGGTGTTGTGTGTCTCAGTTCCCCTGGCTAGGAAAAGGGATTCCCTTCCCCCTTGTGCTTCCCAGGGGAGGCGATGCCTCACCCTGCTTCAGCTCTCACTGGTCGGGCTGCAGCAGCTGACCAGCACAGATTGTCTGACACTCCCTAGTGAGATGACCCCAGTACCTCAGTTGAAAATGCAGAAATCACCGGTCTTCTGTGTCGCTCGCGCTGGGATTTGGAGACTGGAGATGTTCCTATTCAGCCATCTTGCTCCGCCCCCCTGTTGTTGTTGTTAATGGGCAGCCACCACTTCATCTCTCTCCTGCATGGGGTTTATGTGTTCATTCTATTTAGGGTTGCCAGGTTCATCAAATAAAAGTCCAATATGATTCCTTCATATTTGTTCAGCACTTCACAGGTTACGAAGAAGCAGGTTAATGTATTAGAATGCAGAATGGCAGAAATAGCCTTGCTATCTAAAGTGTGTCCCCCAACTGATAGCTTTAGCATTACCTTGGGGAGCTTGTTAGAAATTCAAACTCTGAATCCCACCCCAAAACTACAGATTCTGACTACTGAGTCAGAATCTGCATTTTAACAAGACCCCCAGGTGATCATGTGCACACTAAAATTTGAGAAGCCCTGAGCTGGTTGCTAACTGCCTCCTCCATTTGCTCAACAGCTGTCCATAAGCTCTGGAGTAGGAAAAAGGGAGTAGAGTTGCCCAAAATACGAACTCTTCCATTGGCTTCTATATCGTAGGGACTATCACACATTCAGTGGTCTTACAGGGCGGTGCGTAATAAATAGCAGATAATGTTACGTTTTCTGTCAGGGCCATGCGCTAAAATAAAGTCAGAAACCACATCCATAAAGAAACCACATCTGTAGTATGATGAAGGCAGTATGTCTAGGCAAGGCTGGACCTGAGTCAAGCTGTTGTCTCTGCCTGGATGGGATATCTATGCCTGTGAATATTCTTGAACTCTCCCTTTTGGCTACAATTCTTCACTACAAGGTTCCCTCTTTTTTTCTTTCAGATACTGAGTGTCCTCCTCAACCAAAGTGAACATTTAGAAAGGCATGTACTCTACTGTAACGTTAAGCACAGTAGGTGTTTCTCCTCACTTCGGCTCTATATTCTCAGTTCTTTGCAAACATCCTCTAACAGGAATTTCATTCCCCAAGTAGCTATAGGGTATTTTGGAAGGGTCTGGGTCACATACTCCACCTAAGAATAAGGCTAGCTCTGCTTCTAGGTTCTCAGCCTCAGCCCTACCCATATTCCCAAATCTCTCCACTCACTCAGCCTGTCATACAGTTGTCCTTCCTGCCTTCACAAGTCTCTGTCTCTTTCCACTTCTCTCCTCCCAATCTGTGTCAGCCTAGACTGAGGATGGCTAGACCTTAGAGGTCGGCCAGAAATACAGAGACACAGAAGCGATCTGTGGATGTCAAGGAAACCAGAATAGTAAGAAATCCAGAGAAGTAGGCATAGTGTGATACCAGTTGGTCTGATAAGAGGGGACTAGGAACTAGGATTCAGAGGCAAGAAAGACTTCAGTTTTCATGAGAATTAGGGAGTCAGTCTCAGCTCTGGGAACCTGGAATGCTGACCAGGGATCTAGGGGAAAGGGAGAGTCATGACTGGGCATGAGTAATTGGCAAGAAACCAGGGACTGGACAGAGGTTCTGAGGTCAGAAAAGGGCCAGAAGCTGGGATAGATTTGGACCTATGGCTGGGATTGGTGGCTCCAGGAGTGAAGGCTAGAGTCCTGTGCTGAAGTTCTACCATTTGTTTTATTCATTTGAGATATAGATTTGGCTTTATAGAGTGGAGCTTAAGAATGTTGGCTCTGGAGTTAGATGGCTGGGGTTCAATTCTGGCTTCATCTCTTACCAGAGGTTTGACTTTGGTAAGGCCCTTAATCTCTCTGTGCCTCATGTGAGGGATGCTGTGAGGCTCCAATGAGACAATGTATGCTAAATGCTTAGCAAAGCACTGGCACACAGGACATCCTAGATAAATGCTATGCATGGTGATGGTTACCCTCGACCTCCATGCTTCCCTTCCTCTACTCCTCAAACTCCCTTCTGGTCACTGGGACATGTTTCCTTGCTTAAAACAGCTTTTTTTTCCCCTTAACCCCTTTTCATTGTTTAGGCCTCAGTTCAGACATCAGTTTCCATGGGGGTCCTTTCCCAGATGCTCTTGGAATGGGTAAGGGGTTCCTCCTTGTGCTCCTATAGTACTTACACTTGTTTTTTTTTTTTTAAGACAGAGTCTCACTCTGCTGCCCAGGCTAGAGTACAGAGGTGCGATCTCAGCTCACTGCAACCTCCGGCCCCCGGATTCAAGGGATTCTCCTGCCTCAGCCTCCTGAGTAGCTGGGATCATAGACGTGCACCACCATGCCCAGCTAATTTTTGTATTTTTAGTAAAGACTGGGTTTCACCATGTTGGCCATAGTGGTCTCAAACTCCTTACCTCAGGTGATCCACCTGCCTTGGCCTTCTAAATTGCTGGGATTACAGGCATGAGCCACCGCGCCCAGCCAGCACTTACACTTATACATCAAGTATTGTAATTGCTCATTTCCTTGTCTATGTCTCCCATTAGTCCCTCAGCTCTACAAGTTTGGGGATTATATCAGTTTTTTCCATTGCTCTCTCAGTTCTGCTGACACACAATATAAATTCATTAAATGTTTGTTGACTAAATGAATAAAATGGTGAGAGACTTCAAGCTTAGGTGCCTTGGGGGAGCCATAAGCAGACAGGATTCCTCTGTTAAAGCTTAATCTATGAGCTGCTGACAATTGTAGAGCCAGAGCCCCAAGGCCTGTGGTCACTTTCAGATGATGTCCCTTTCAGGAGGTGTCAGTGAAACCCACCTTACCTGTCTCTTTTCTGTGTGCTGTGTGGGCCAAGTAGTACTGGGAGGAGCAGCTTTAAATCTGAAAGTGTCCTATACATTTTCTAAGCCTCTGTAGCAGTCACCATTTTTCCCAAGCTAGTTTGTGTAATAATGCCTGGAGGCTAGTAAACAGTGAACAGTCCAATACTTTTCAAAGCATCCTGGAAGTACAATATTTGTGCTCCTTTTGTGGCATGTAAATATGTCTTATATCATGCAATATGCTGCTTTTCTGAATACTCATAAACTCTTATCTTAAATTTCTTTTATTTTAATAAAATGAAAATCTCAGTCTGTCTTTGTGAGCAAAATGATGTTTCCACCAACAAAGCTACTGGAGCCAGGCTGGGGATTGCAGGCTGCAGCGGCCTGAAGAGATGGACTTAGAAGTCACAGGGGAAAGGCTGGACAATAACTCCCTCCTTCTTCCTCCTGAACTCTGCTGATTCCATGGGGAGCAATCAGAGAACATTCTTGGAGACCTCTAAGTGACTATCTCCATGCTTAGCCTCATGAAGAGACATTCTACACATTTCTCTAAAACTTGCAGATGGCAGAGTTCACCTGGGAAGAGTTTATTTTGTGTGAGAAAAGTGGATAGTTAACCTAGGGCAAGTGAAAATTGGAGCCAGGGAGATAGCCAGCTGCTCTTAACATAGAAAAACTAGTCATGTGTTTTTATTGCATGTTTGGGGACTGGGGTTAGGGCTGGAGAGTTTCACTCTCATTAGACAATTTGAAAAAAGTAGATTTTAGCTTAGGGGACCCTTATTTCTTACCTCTTTATCAGAGGACAATTTAGAGCTGCATATGGGGTCTCTGGATAGGGTTTTGCTTAATCTGCCAATTTGCCAGATTTTGCAAATACAAATATAGGATGTCCACTTAAATTTGAGTTTCAGATAAACAAGAGATTTTTTTAGCATTTGCATATCCCAAATGTTGCATCCTGTAATGTATCTGGCAACCCTATTCCCAGGTAATTATCCCTTGGAGCACCATGTTGTTGGTCTGCTAAATAAGGCAAAATGCCTAAGAAGACTTCTGCTACTGGGACACCCTTAGCGGCTGGAGTTAGATCGTCTCCCTCAGTACTGCTCGAAGCTATGAGAAGCCAGTAGACCCCCTAATGAGCTGAATTGTGTGTGGGGGTGGAGGTGGAATGTTGCCTTAAATAAGCCCCTACTGATAGTGTGCATAAAGATGGAGTTGGATGGAACAGCTGGTCTTTCAGGAGCCCTGTCCCCTACTTATCTTTGCTCCTTTTTGTGTGCCTTAGAAAACCCTACTACTTTATTCTACCTTAAACCTCTTTTCCCAACAGCCAACCCAAATCAGTCAAGGCCTTTGAAACTTTCAGCCTAAAGTCAACTTATCCTGATAAACAAAAATGTAGGACCTTTGAAACTTTCAGCCTAAAGTCAACTTACCCTGATAAACAAAAGTGTAGGACTCAAAGGAAGCCACTACATGTAGAATATTCAATAGGAGAAAGTGAAAAGGACACTTGCTTACAGGCCTCATGCTTATTCCCATGGAAATAAAGAAACCAAATATGGGAATTAGAGAGGACCACCAGGGCCTCACTTGGCTATTTAAATAAGAGAAATGATGCAGATTCAAGTGAAAGACAGAACCGGAAGCAGCGTTAATGCTTGGCAAAAGTTGCTTTTGGACTAGTGAGCTGAAAGGAGGGGCTGTTTGTTTCCCTGCAGATGTCTTGCAGGCTCCTGTAAGGAAGTTTTTCCCACATCCTCTTTGGAGTTGGACTGGGAAGGCTTAGTGCTAACTTACCTACCCTAGCCTATTCACAGTGCAAAAGGGCAAGTTGGCCTACTTGAGAGTGAGGCCCCCGGGAAGAACGCAAACCACCCTCAATAGACTTTAAATACCCTTCCCAGGGTTTTGTGCTCAGGAGTTGTTTGAAAGGCACAGACACCTGGGTGGTTCTATGGGTTAATAAAAAGATGTGGAGTGGAGGTGGGTGTGGATCATTTCTGCCCCTCTGTTCTGCTCCCAAGAAACCCTGAAGTACAATGATTCTGAGACACTGTTAGGCCACCTGTGGTAGACATGAGTGGCCTCTTTTCAATTACTTCCTTTCCCCCCAATCTCAGAAGATATGAGGGCTGGGTTCACAAAAGCATGGTAGAGGCAAGGCTTAAGAAGAGAGGCCCAATGGGCTTGAGCCAGAATGTTGGCCAGACTGGGGCTAAAGACCTATCAGCATTGTCAGACTAGGACACTCCGGCATGTGGTTAACTATCTACAGTTAGGGCTGGAGGAGAGGAGTTTTAGCTGGTATTTGGGCAGCACTTTATAAAATGATCTTCCACACACAACTCTAAAATCAAGTCTGGGGTCTGAGGCCAGCCCTAGATCAGCTCTCACTGAGGCACTTTGCACTGGCTGCCTTTTTCTTTTGGGAGGGACAACTGTAGCCTTTGAGGTGGGTCCTCATAGGCTTTCAGTAGTGTGAAGCTTTGGTCAAATCTGGGTGCCTAGCACTACATATCTGCTCAACATCACCCAGCTAGTAAGTAGTAGAGTCAGTGCTGGAAACCAGATCTGCCTGACTTCAAAGCTCAAGCTTTAAACCATTACCCCACCATTTGTCAGCCTTCAGCCTCTCAAATACCACCTTCATGATTTTTGCCATATCATATACTGCCTACACTATTATTTTTTAAAATTTTTTAATTTTTCATTTTTGTGGGGACAAGTAGGTATATATATTGATGGGGTACATTAGATGTTTTGGTACAGGCATGCAATGTGAAATAAGCACATCATGGAGAATGGGATATCCATCCCCTCAAGCATTTATCCTATGTGTTACAAACAATCCAATTATATTAAGTTATTTAAAACTGTACAATTACGTTATTATTGACTATAGTCACCCTGTGGTGTTATCAAATACTAGGTCTTATTCATTCTTTTTAACTATTTTTTTGTACCCATTAACAATCTCTACCTCCCTCCCTTAGGTTCCCACTACCCTTCCCATCCTCTGGTAACCATTCTATTCTCTATGTCCGTGAGTTCAATAGTTTTGATTTTTAGATCCCACAAATAAGTGAGAACACGTGACGTTTGTCTTTCTGTACCTGTCTTATTTCACTTGACATAATACTCTCCATTTACATCCATGTTTTTGCAAATGACAGGATCTATTTCTTTGTTTTGGCTGAATAGTACTGCATCGTGTCTACACTATTATTTCCTTAATATTTTTGAATAAACTTTTAAACTTTCATTAAAAGGAAAATCTATGTCACTGCCATAAATTGAAATCCAGTATCAAGTACCCTAAATAGAAGAAAATTATAATAATATATCTGTAACTGCTTATTATAAATGTTCATCTGGGTGTGACTAATAATCATCTCATATCTCACTGGTGGTTTGCCTACCACACTTTGGAAAATACCGCACTGTTCCAGGCAGCAGGATTATAACAGGTCTTGAAGGCTACTCTGGACTAAATGCTTGTGTCTCCTCCTTGCCCTCCCAATATGGTTTGGCTCTGTGTCCCCACCCAAATATCATGTTAAGTTATAATTTCCAGTGTTGGGGAAGGGATCTGGGTAGGAGGCAATTGGATCATGGGGGAGATTTCTCCCTTACTGTTATCATGATAGTGAGTGAGTTCTCATGAGATTGGATAGTTTAAAAGTGCATGACACTTTTCCCTTCTCTCTCTCTCTCTCTCTCTCTCTGTCTCTCTCTCCTGCCACCATGTGAAGATGTGCCTGCTTCCCCATTGCCCTTCTGCCATAATTGTAAGTTTCCTGAAGGCTCCCCAGCCATGCCTCCTCTATAGCCTGTGGAACTGTGAGTCAATTAAATATCTTTTCTTCATAAATTACCCAGTCTCAGGTAGTTCTTTATAGCAGTGTAAGAATTGACTAATATAACACTCCCCGCCAATTGCATACATTGGAGCCCTAATCTCTGATGTGATGGTGTCTTATTCTGTTTTCTGTGGCTACAGCAGAATACCTGAGGCTGGGTAATTTATAAAGTAAAGAAATTTATTTAGCTCACAGTTCTGGTGGCGGGGGGTCCAAGATTGGGCAGTTGCATCTGGTTGGCTTCTGGTGAGGGCTTTATCAAAACATGTCAGAGAATGGAAGGGGAAATTAGTATATGCAAAAAGGGCAAAACACAAGAGGCAAGCTAAGAATGAATCCATTTCCCCAAGAACTAACCCAGTCTCATGAGAAAGACATTAATCCATCTTAATGAACTAATCACCTCTTAAAGGCACCACCTCCCAAAGCTGCCATATTGGAAACCAATCCTTAATATGAGTTTTGGTGGGAACAAACAATATTTAAAGCATTGCAGATGGGATTTGGAAGTGAGGCTTTTAGGAGGTAATTATGCCATGAAAGTAGAGCCCTCATAAATGGGATTAGTGTCCTTATAAGAAGTGACACAAAGAGATGATCTCTCCCTCCACCATGTGAGGGCACAGTAAGAAGGCAGCCATCTGCAAACCAGGAAGAGAACCCTCACCGAGAACCTTGATCTTGGATTTTCCAGCCTCCACAAGTGTGAGCAACAAATGTCTATGGTTTAAGCCACCCAGTCTATGGTATTTTTGTTATAGCAGCCCAAAGTGACCAAAACAAAGGCCATCTGATGAACCTTCCTCCCTTATTCAATTTCAAAATAGCCTATGCAATCTTTTAATTAATATCCTCTTGCCTGAGCTTGAACTTCTCCTGTGAGGAGACAGAAAACATTTTGCTTCTGACCAGAAACTGCTATCACACATGTTTCTTTGTTCTTTCATGTTAACACAAGTATATAGCCTTTGAAGAACTTTTACTACTATGGCAAACTAGACGTAAGGCCGCTTGTGTGCCCTCGCCTTTGCACTCTCTTTTTCTCATCTTTTAAAACTTAGCTCTTGTGGAGAGAAGGACAAAGAAGTGAACAGGTGATGTTGGTGTGTTGGAGTATATACAGGATTGAAGTCTGATTTATGTACTTCACTCTGAGGGAAACACAAACCAAGCACAGAAAGTTGGATCCAGTAAGAAATCCTTAGTATTTGGAGGGAAGGGGAAATTCTGAATGCAGATGTGTATGTCTTCTGGTCCAGCTGCCTTTGAAATAATTTCAAAATCTTCTGTGAAAAAGGACGTGGAAGAGAAGAGGCATCTCTTTAAAAACCTTAGTAGGACATGAGCACATAAGTATGCCGGTTTGGCTGTGCCTCTAACAAAAAGGATCACAAAACGAAGAGAGACATTTCCCCGCTACCCATAATAATACATTACCTAGCTTTGGCATTTCAAGGGCCCCAGTGCCTTAGCTGTAGCAGCAGATAGCAGTGCCCAGTGGATGCAGGGTTGCTTAGCACAGGCACCAAGGGATAAATAGAAGGGCAGCAAGAGCAGACCCTGGCAGGAAGCAGACATCCCTTGGGGACTCTAATATCATTAAGGGGTCCTTTGTTAGAGGCCAAACTCTGCATAAGAGATAAAGGCAAGAGCTGGCAAAATTTAGAAGAGTGAGAGATTGTGTGACCTTTTTATACCTGCAGGCTGGCAAGGTCTGGGGAAGCTCAAAGTACACACAGTTCAGAGAAAAATCTTGGACCGAGACCAGCTACCCCAGTTCCAGACATCACAGAAAAAGGGGCACATGTCCATATAATAAAGGTCTCTTTCAAAAGTCTCAGGAAGGCTTTTCAAATACGTACAGCCAACTGATCTTTGACAAAGCATACAAAAACATAAACTGGGGAATGGACACCCTATTTAATAAATGGTGCTGGGAAAACTTGCAAGCCACATATAGAAGAATGAAACTGAATCTTCATCTCTCATGTTATACAAAAATCAACTCAAGATTGATTAAAGACTTAAATCTAGTACCTGAAACTATAAAACTTTTAGAAGATAACATCGACAAAACCGTTGTAGACATTGTCCTAGGCAAAGAATTCATGACCAAGACCCCAAAAGCAAATGCAACAAAAACAAAAATAAATAATTGGAACCTAATTAAACTGAAAAGCTTCTGCACAGCACAAGAAATAATCAGCAGAATAAACAGACAACCCACAGAATGGGAGAAAATCTTTGCAAACTAAATATCTGAAAAAGGACTAGTATCCGGAACCTACAAGAAACTCAAACAAATCAGCAAGAAAAAAAAATCCCATTAAAAGGTGGGCAAATGACATGAGTAGACATTTCTCAAGAGAAGATATACAAATAGGACAGGTGCGGTGGCTTACACCTGTAATCCTAGCACTTTGGGAGGCCGAGGTGGTGGATCACTTAAGGCCAGGAGTTCAAGACCAGCCTGGCCAACATGGCAAAACTCCATCTGTCCTAAAAATACAAAAATTAGCCAGGCATGCCTGTAGTCTCAGTTACTCAGGAGGCTGAGGCACGAGAATTGCTGGAACCCAGGAGGCAGAGGTTGCAGTGAGATGCGATGGAGCCACTGCACTCCAGCCTGGGTAATAGAACGAGACTGTCTCAAAACAAAAACAAAAACAAAAAACCCACAAAAAAACAAAAACCAAAAACAAACAAACAAAAATGGCTCAAAATCACTGATCATCAGGGAAATGTAAATTAAAACCACAATGAGATACCACTGTACTCCTGTAAGAATGGCAATTATTAAAAAGTCAAAAACCAATAGATGTTGGCATGGATGTGGGAAAAAAGGAATGCTTCTACACTGCTGGTGGGAATATAAATTAGCACAACCTCTATGGAAAACAGTATGGAGATTCCTTAAAGAGCTAAAAGTAGATCTACCATTTGATCCAGCAATCTTACTACTGTATATCTACCCAAAGGAAAGTAAGTCACTACATGAAAAAGACACTTGTACACATGAGTTTATACTAGCATAGTTCACGATTGCAAAGATGTGGAACCAACTTAAGTGTCCATTGACCAATGAGTGGATAAAAAAATGTGGTGTGTATATATATATATATATATATATATATATATATATATATATATATAGTGTGTATATATGTGTGTGTGTGCATATATATATATATACACACACACATACACATACACCATGAAATGCTACTCAGCCATTAAAAGGAATGAAATAATCTTTTGCAGCAACTTGGATGAAGCTGGAGGCCATTATTCTAAGTGAAGTAACACGGGAGTGGAAAACCAAAAACTACATGTTCTCATTTATAAGTGGGAGCTAAGCTATGAGTACACTAAAGCATACAGAGTGATATAATGGACTTTAGAGACTCAGAAGGGGGAGGTTGGGAGGGGAGCCAGGGATAAAAAAACTACACATTAGGTACAATGTACACTACTCGGGTGATGGGTGGACTAAAATCTCAGAATTAACCACTACATAATTCATCCATGTAACCAAAAGCCACTTGCAGCCCAAAAGCTATTGAAATAAAAATTTTTAAAAATACTAAAGAATTAAAAAACCAAAAAACAAAATCCAAAATTCTCACAAAGGCTTTTAAAATATGATACATGGGAGTAAACCCTGCAACAAAGACATGCGGTCCCATCATTATTGTGAATTAGCCACTTGATCACCAACCATCACTTGAACATACACAGACTGCAACAGCAAATGGGTTAGAAAAATGGGAGGCTAGCTATTTGTTCTTTAGGGAGACAGAGCTATTAGGGCGATGTCTGGGTGAGTTATTGAAGGAGAGGGATGTATTCAAGGCACAAAATGGGTCCTTGAAATAGTTTCTCATATGATGGCTCAGAAAGAAAAACAGGACTCCAGCCCTTCACATGACAGCAATCACCATTTGTTACTGTCTACTGCATCTAGACTGGAATGGGGTCAGTCAGTGAACTTCATGTTGACACAGGTGCTGGGGAGAGGTTGAAGAGGGGGAAGTTAGCTGGAGACACTGCTGTCAGGATCAGCACTGGCGCAGAGAGGAAGCAGCTGCCTTTCGGTGGCAGAAGTGAGAAGGGAAGGAAGAGGGGTCTGCAAGGGTTCTGTACATCCTGCACTGACAGAACTCAACGGCCCAGCCCTCCCTGGCTGGCCCTGGACAGGATAGGCCCCGGGCAGCAACTGGGAGAAGGGAAGAGGAGAAGGGGAGCTCCTGGGGCCAGAATCATTCAGCAGAGGCTGTGGTTTCAGTGCATACCTTTGTGTGAAAGGAGTGCACCAAGTCATGGAGTTGGCCTGTAATTCCAAGGGCTATAATTGTAATTCCAATTCTTTTTTGTTTATAATATTTCAAATTCTTGGTTCCCAGATATTGATCAGCAAAAAATTCCTCAGATGGCAGTGAGCCTCTTTTCTCCTGCAGCTCTCTCCCCACCCTTAGGCCTTGCAAAGTAGAGCAGGAAGCTATTTTCTTTCCTCATTTCCATAGGAGAAGGAAAAAAGAAATAACAATAAAAGCCCATATTTGTTGACGACTTTCCGTGAGCTGGGCACTCACAACAATCCTGAGAGGTAGGTATTAATATTGGCCCCATTTTACAGACGAGGATGCTGAGGGTCATTTACTAAAGCCTGCTTATTTCCTTCACAATGCTGATCACAATCTCTAATCGTCTTATTTGTTTGTGTGCTTGTCTGTTTGCCCCCATAGAGTGTGCAGTCTATGAGAGAGGACTTTTGTCTATTTTGTTCGCTATATATATGCAGTGCGTAAAAGTGGGTGTGTGGCACATCACAGATTCTCAATAGCTTGTATTTCTGTCAGCTTTTGGATTTGATTTTACCCCACTTACAAGCAAATAATTTAGCTTGTTACTGTTTTATGATTGCTGGACGAAAACACAAGACTTCTAGATCAGAGACAGACTGTATTACTCACAACACATCAAACAGCAAGAGCATCAGCAGGTTGTGTCACTTGCCCTTGTCCCCAAGTCCCATAGGGATGACACAGAGGGACCCAAATTCATGCTTTATATGCAGTCAGTTTACATCACAGCTGTGGGACAATGACACTAAGCTTGGGGAGCCCAGAATTTTGTAGCAAGCAGTAAGGATGCTCACTCTTTGTCCCAGAGGCCACATTACCTCACCTGTGAAAATTGCTCACTGCAACTATTAATAAAACCCTGAGAAATGTCCCTGGAAAAGAGTGGCCAGGGCCTTGCATTCTTGCCCTGCCCAACAAGAAGTGTAGGAGCATAAGAGACCCAGGGAGGAGTGTCTCCCAATATCCTACCCCACTTACCCCACTTAATTACTTCATGCAGAAAGTGGGGGTGACAGTATCTACTTGATATAGTGGCTATCAAATGAGTTATGTGCTCAAATGTCACTTTTTCAGTGACATATTGCCTGACCATCCTATTTAAAATAGAAGTCACACCTCCAGCGTTCTCTGAAAATACTACTTTATTGCTTTATTTTACTTCACAGCACTTATCACTATTGAATATACTCAACATTTCACTCATTTATCTCTCTCATTGTCTGTCTTCCATGAAATGGAATGCAGTGCAGGGATATCTTTCATATCTCTCTGTCCTGTTTATGACTGGATCATCAGTGCCAAATTCAGGGCCTGGCACATTTTAGGCATAAATAATAAATGGGTGAAAGCACCCAGCCCAGTGCTTGGCACAAAAAGGGGCTTCATATACACTAGCTTCTCTTCCACCCTGCTCATGCCTCTCTTCCTATTTTTCAAAGTGCCCATAAATCCATCAATCCCGTAACCATACTCAGTCTTCCCAGCTGAATCCAGGAGAAGAAGATTTGCAGATATAGCAAGGCTGCTCAGAATGGCTACTCCTGTTGGAGAGGAAGCTCTTTGACTTCACCTCCAGCTCTGCAGTACTTGGGCTCCAGTCCACCCTCCCACCTGCTCTATCATCCCAACCCCCTGCTGAGTTGCCCATGCACATCCAAGAACCCGCCCTCCCTCTTCTCCTTTTTCCTTCCTTCCATTTGGCCAGTGGGGGTGGGAATTACTACCTTCTAAATCTGAATCTGAGAGCACACAGGAAATAAGATGATGGGGGTCTCACTTTCCATGGGAGCAGTAAAAAAAGATAATCATAAATTCTTCCATGTTATTGAGTGCTGAACATGTGCTGTATGATTTACATGTGTTTTTTCAAGTAGTCTTCACGGGAACACTGGAGGGGGAAGTATTATTATTGTCCTCACTTGACAGATAAGGAAAATAAAGCTCATAGGGGCTAGATGACTTACCCCACCCTATAGCTGGGACCAGAACCCATGCAGTATAACTCTAAAGTCCATGGTCCATTGAAGGGCCCAGGAACTGAAGGTAAGTCTATTGAAGACAGAAGATATTAAATGAGCCAATGGTATGTAATTTCTAACCTCTCCATGGACTTCCTGCTTCCTCCCTGAACTTCTGAGCTACTCAGTGGGCACTTGTATTAGCCTCTCTTTAATGCAGAAGTCTTATCTCCATATCTGGTCTAGACTGCAAACTTATTGTGGACAAGCCCATTGTTATTACTGTCTGTGGCACTCATAACTTTCACACAGCAGGCTGTCAGTAAACAACAAAAGCAATGACCTTAGCATCAGCAGCAGGTGTTGGAGTCACAGAACTAGGTTTGAATTTCAGCTTTGATTTGAACTCATTTTGTGACCATGGGCACTTTGCTCCACCCCTCTGAACCTGTTTCCTTGTCTGTAGAATGGGCATAATACAAATACTTATGTCAGAGGGTTGTAATTTACACGTGAATTCAAATGTAGTGATTAGAATAGTGCTTGGCATATAATATTCAATAAATGTTAGCTATTTATTGTTGCTATTATTAGAATCCCTATGTGCCAGTCACTTTAATATTCACTTTAAAAATATAATCTTATCACACTTGAACATAATAGGTGTTATTACTATCTTATACACGTCTCAGAAAGATTAAAGTAACTTTTACTCAAAGTGACAGAGTGAAGTTTTGAATCCTCCATGCTATTTCTGCTACGTGAATTGAATGGTTTCATCTTTTCTGAAGGAGTGGAATGGTGGGCTTCCTTGCTTAAGCCATTTCTTTAATGAAATGCTTGACCAAGACCCTCACAGACACCAAGCTGTGGAGGATCTTACTTAATTATCTCCAGAAACCTGGCCAGGGGAAATAGGGTGAGGGAGAAGCTGAAGGCAAGGTGAGGGGGCATGTGTGCTGGCTTTTTGAGAAGCTTAGGGTTAGAACAGGGAGTTGAGGAAGGGCCAAAGTAGAATCAAATTCAAATGCAGGTGATTTCACTGAGGCCAAGAAAATGATACTCCCCTTCCCCCTCCATCCCTCACAGCTGCAGTGGGGCCCAGCTTGCAGCTGGGAAGGCTTTTGCACTTACTACTCAGACAGTTCTCTGGGAGTCAATGTTTGCTTCCCTTTCTCCAGGGACTTGTGCAGGGAGAGGTGCAGAGCAACAATCAGAGACCAAATAACCTAATTCAAGGCCAAACAGATGCTTTTTTTCTTGAAGGTATCCAGGGGTATGATCTGCAACAGAGCCGCTCATCACCGCTAATTCTAGGGCCTCATGTAGGGGAAGAGCTCATTCGCTTCTCCTGGGATGTGAGCCAGCTGGGATAGATGCTTCACTGAAAGACATGTGTGCACTTTGTCCTGATCTGAGCTCACTGTGAAGGGCCTTTGAACTCATCAAGCAATTCCAGGAAGTGGAAGATGATCAAAGAACACAAGAGAATCATGGTTTAAGCTTCTTTTAAAGTCGAGTTTGGATGTGCTGTGAAGAGGGCGGAGGCAGCTTTCTTGTTCTACGGGCATCACATAAAGAGAAGAGCTGTGAATCCCCACAAAGAACCACTTGCGTCATAAGTACCAGGGCAGGGGAGGCGTGGGGCTTATAACATTAGATTATTGGGCCCTCCTCACATCCTCCAAATCAGAATTTGGTGGGGTAGGGGGCGGGGGGAGGACGGTGAGAGTAGGTCCCAGCAGTCAGCAATTCAAACAAGCTCCCAGGTGACTCTAATGTACTAGAAAGTTTGAGGACAACTGAGTTAAAACATGGGCCTTGGAGAGTTCCAACCTTGCTTCTACTACTTACCAACTCTGTGATCTTTGGCAAGCTATTTAACCTGTCTGAGCTTTAGATTCTTCCTTATAGAATGGAATAATAATAGTACCTCCCTCACAGTGCTGTGGGGAGGATTAAATGAGATAACATGTTCCCAATTAGAAATGGTAGTTATTAAATTTCTTCTCCCATTATGCATTATTTTTGCTTCCCCTTTTGAGTAGGAAATGCAAATTTATTTTTCTCCACTTGAAGCACACCCCCTGCCCCCTTTCCTTTCACCATCAAGTGTTTGGTACCACTAAACACTTGTTTAAAACACTGTTAAAAACCTAGGCAAAGCAGAGGCTCCATACAGTGACCAAAGATGTTTATCACATGGATGGCACATCTCTCTGAGAAGTGCCTACCTGAGCAGTGCCCCTTTCAGATTATCTTCTCCCAACTTCCCACCTTCCTCTCCTAAATTAAAACCTTTGCATCCAGTGTACCGTCTCTGTATGGTTCTTCTCCGTGTCAGGGCTAGAGCACCAATGAGTTAGTCATGCAGTTGCGTAATTATGCAGTGTTATCAATCTCTTGTGTGTTTGGTGAATGGGAGTCATGAAGAAGATTCCACCTCGCACCTGTGGGCTGAGTTGGACGTTCTGGCTAGGGCAATCAGGCAAGAGAAAGAAATCAAGGGTATTCAGTTAGGAAAAGAAGAAGTCAAATTGTCCCTGTTTGCAGATGACATGATTGTATATTTAGAAAACCCCATTGTCTCAGCCCAAAATCTCCTTAAGCTGATAAGCAACTTCAGCAAAGTCTCAGGATACAAAATTAATGGGCAAAAATCACAAGCATTCTTATACACCAGTAACAGACAAACAGAGAGCCAAATCAGGAATGAACTTCCATTCACAATTGCTTCAAAGAGAATAAAATACCTAGGAATCCAACTCACAAGGGATGTAAAGGACCTCTTCAAGGAGAACTACAAACCACTGCTCAGTGAAATCAAAGAGGACACAAACAAATGGAAGAACATACCATGCTCATGGATAGGAAGAATCAATATCGTGAAAATGGCCATACTGCCCAAGGTCATTTATAGATTCAATGCCATCCCCATCAAGCTACCAATGACTTTCTTCACAGAATTGGAAAAAATTGCTTTAAAGTTCATATGGAACCAAAAAAGAGCCCGCATTGCCAAGACAATCCTAAGTCAAAAGAACAAAGCTGGAGGCATCACGCTACCTGACTTCAAACTATACTACAAGGCTACAGTAACCAAAACAGCATGGTACTGGTACCAAAACAGAGATATAGACCAATGGAACAGAACAGAGTCCTCAGAAATAATACCACACATCTATAGCCATCTGATCTTTGACAAACCTGAGAGAAACAAGAAATGGTGAAAGGATTCCCTATTTAATAAATGGTGCTGGGAAAATTGGCTAGCCATAAGTAGAAAGCTGAAACTGGATCCTTTCCTTACTCCTTATATGAAGATTAATTCAAGATGGATTCGAGACTTTAATGTTAGACCTAATACCATAAAAACCCTAGAAGAAAACCTAGGTAATACCATTCAGGACATAGGCATGGGCAAGGACTTCATGTCTAAAACACCAAAAGCAACGGCAACAGAAGCCAAAATTGACAAATGGGATCTAATTAAACTAAAGAGCTTCTGCACAGCAAAAGAAACTACCATCAGAGTGAACAGGCAACCTACAGAATGGGAGAAAATTTTTGCAATCTACTCATCTGACAAAGGGCTTATATCCAGAACCTACAAAGAACTCAAATTTACAAGAAAAAAACAAACAACCTCATCAAAAAGTGGGCAAAGGATATGAACAGACATTTTTCAAAAGAAGACATTCATACAGCCAACAGACACATGAAAAAATGCTCATCATCACTCGCCATCAGAGAAATGCAAATCAAAACCACAATGAGATACCATCTCACACCAGTTAGAATGGCAATCATTAAAAAGTCAGGAAACAACAGGTGCTGGAGAGGATGTGGAGAAATAGGAACACTTTTACACTGTTGGTGGGATTGTAAACTAGTTCAACCATTATGGAAAACAGTATGGCAATTCCTCAAGGATCTAGAACTAGAAGTACCATATGACCCAGCCATCCCATTACTGGGTATATACCCAAAGGATTACAAATCATGCTGCTATAAAGACACATGCACACGTATGTTTATTGCGGCACTATTCACAATAGCAAAGACTTGGAATCAACCCAAATGTCCATCTGTGACAGACTGGATTAAGAAAATGTGGCACATATACACCATGGAATACTATGCAGCCATAGAAAAGGATGAGTTTGTGTCCTTTGTAGGGACATGGATGCAGCTGGAAACCATAATTCTTAGCAAACTATCACAAGAAGAGAAAACCAAACACCGCATGTTCTCACTCATAGGTGGGAACTGAGCAATGAGATCACTTGGACTCGGGAAGGGGAACATCACACATCGGGGCCTATCATGGGGAGGGGGGAAGGGGGAGGGATTGCATTGGGAGTTATACCTGATGTGAATGACGAGTTGATGGGTGCTGACGAGTTGATGGGTGCAGCACACCAACATGGCACAAGTATACATATGTAACAAACCTGCACGTTATGCACATGTACCCTAGAACTTAAAGTATAATAATAAAAAAATACAGTTTTTTCACCTCTAAAATGGAAAGCCAGCTCCTGGAGCTAAGTTGGCCCCAGGAAAGCACAGCTATTTGTAGACACTGCCTCTCTGTCTTACCTCTTAATCATAGCACACTGAATACTGCCTCACAACTCTGCTAGCTGTCCCTTTTGGTTTTTTCCTCTTGATGATCATTGGAACCTAATTTCACCTAGATTCTTTCATTTAACAAAGAAGTATTGAGCTAAGAAGGGTAATCCCAGAGATGGCTGTTATTAAGAAGAGCTATTTGGCTTTTTAAACCAGGGCTTACCTCTGGCTACACCTTAGGATCACCTATATAGCTTCAAAGAAAGATTCCTGGGTCCTACTCTTGGAGATTCTGAATTATTTGGTATCAATATATTTAAAAAGCCCTCTGCCCAGATGATTCTAATGTATAGTCAGGGTTGAAGGCCACTTCTTTATTAAAAAAAATATATATATTTTTTCTAAACATTATGCCGTAAGGGTAAGGCCATTACTTTAGGTGAATTCACTCATTCCATAAATATTGAGTGCTTATCATGTGCCAGGCATTGTTATACACCCTGGGAATACATCCATGAACAAAAGAGACAAATATCCCTACCATCATGGAGTACGATGTTTTAATGGTAAAGACAGACAATCAGGTAATATGATATGTGTTATGTTAAATGACAATAAGTACAATGAAGAAAAAGAAAGTAAGGAAAGGAGATAGAGAATGACAGAGGTGGTGTGTGATCGAATTTGAATTAGGGTGGTCAAGGAAAGCTTCACAGAGAAGGCGACAATGAGGAAAACCTGAAAAAGGTTTCTGGTGTGAGCCATGCAAAAATCCGGAGAAAGAGATTCTTGGCAGAGGTCACAGCCAGGACAAAGAGCTTGATTCAGGAGTGCGTTTGGTGTGTTCTAGGAAAAGAAGTCTAGTGTGGCTGGAGGGAAGTGAGTGAGGGGAAGAGAGGTAGAAGATGAGGTTAGAGAGTTCGTGGGGTTAGTGATACCAGATAAACAAGTTGCTTTAGGCCTTGTAGACCATTGTAAGGATTAGGACTTCTAATTTGAGTGAGATGAAAAGACATTAGATGGGTTTAAGCAGAGGAGTGGTGTGATCTGAATTACAAAGGATCACAGTGGCTGCTGTGGGGAGGATAGATTATAGAGTAGCAAGCATGGAAAAAGGGAGGCTATGTCAGGGGTTGGGGAAGTATTATTTGTCTTAGTGTTCTTGAACTCTCCTATTCCCTTGCCTTGTTGGGTTAGGGGGAGAGGTGGGGGGTGGGGAGGTTTGTGACCTAGGACTTTGTGCCTTTTGAAAAAAGGAAGTAACTAACATGTGACAGTGTGTGCAACATTTGCAGATGTGTCTTCTCTGGATCAACAGTCAAATAAACATGCCATGGCAATTTGAATTTCTTCCTCTTAAGCCTCTTATTCCACTTCAGATCCCCCTCCTGACCTATTCTTTGAAGATTCTTAGATACATTTCCATACCCCCATAGTGACCTAGGTCTCCTATTCAGCTTTATTTCCTGCTTTTGACAGAGGAAAAAGATAAAGACTTCTGAATTGATGTGAGTGGAGATCTGATTATAGTAGCCACCTGTAAAATAGCAGGAGGTAGAGATGTTTAATGTGTAAAATGGTTGTTGTCCTGGAAAAAATCAATACCATAAATGTGAATTTAATGGGACCCCTTGGGGAATGGGAGTCTGGGCAATGTAACATTTTAGTTAATTGAAAGGTAACCCACTTCTCACCTTTTTTTTTCCCCCCTTTTCTTTAAATTGGCTCTTGTTTCTGAGTATGACAGTCAAAGTGTTTACTGTGTGCATATAATGTGCCAGGCACTGTGCTACGTGTTTTACACACATAACCTTATTGCAATCCCTGTAACAACTGATGATGTAGATGTTTTCTTTATTCCCATTTTAAAGTTGAGGAAACCAAGGCTTGGAGAAATTAAACCGCTCATCTGAGGTGTCTTAGCTGATAAATGCCCAAGCTAGTCTGTCTGATGCTGAGACTCATTCTCAGTGATCAGTGTCTTGCTCATCATGGACTCTATTGTGTTTAATTCCTGGACTTCAGACAGGGCTTTAGCATTATCCTGCTAGCCATCTTGGAAGACTGTTCTAGGTTAGAAACAGAGGCAGAGAGAGAGGGTCAGGAGTCTGTGCTGTGTGATGGCAACCTGTGAATGGGGTCCATTTACTGTTATTAACTTTTTAAAGTAAAAGCTTTAATACCAACCTGTTTTCTTGTTACTAGGTTCTTCTAATGGACTGCAGAAAAGCAATGTTTAGTTAACTGATAAGAGTGTTATGATGTTACTTTAAGCACTGAAGCTCCTTAATTTGGTATGCCCAGTTTTTATTTTTGGTGGGGAGCAGGGTGCAAGGAAATCAATCAGAATTAGCTATAAATCTGAAATCCAGACTGTTTTAAGTAAGTGCAATCTCGTTTCATTTTTTTCAGTCACATTTAGTAACATAATCTAATGCTAACGAAGTGTCAAAGTGAGACCTATTTTAATAAATAAGAAAAAGTCATTCACTATTCTATGCAAACGAGTTCTTTCATAGTTTAAAAATGAGCCTACTCATTTGCTTAACAAAGCTGATTTTCCTAGATCAATGAGCATTACCTTGATCTCAGCCCTGGTCTGAATGACTGTAAAATTTGAATGAGAAGTTCTGCACTGGATAGTTTTTGTCTGCCTCTTCAGGTCCTCACTCCATTCTTCCCTCCTGCACTCTATCCTGGGAGGGTGACCTATAGGGATGACATCAAAAATCTCCCTTTTCTTAGGCCATGATGGTGAAAAGTATCTCCAAATCCTCTTCCTAGCCCTGGGTTACCCTGCCTGCACCTTTATAAATAGTCCATTTATTAATATTAACCCTTACCCCTCTCCAAAATAGCCATTTTGAGTGTGGGACACTGCCAGGACACTGACTGATACAGGTTTTGAATTATGTCTATATTTTTATTTTGTGTACAGGTCTGACACTATACATGAGGGTAATATGACCATAGTACTAATTTGAATGTACTGAGCACCATACAAGTCCAGTGATTTACTGGGGAGTGTCTGGGAACACAAAGGACAAAGGAACAATCACAGACCTATCCATCAGATTCCTGTGATGTGGGTTTTAATAATTTGAGTATGTATGGATAGATAATGACTGGACAAAAGATAGGACTAGATTAAGGAGCGATATTGACTTGTCTGGTTTTTTTACTTTCCTATCAAGATGCTCTGATTGGATGGGGTTAAGGCAGAAGACCCCTATGGACTGGATTTAATGCCTACAACTCGTCCAAGGAGGAGAGTAGAAACACCTGGTACAGGTAAGAGGCTTAGGAAAGGAGTATGAGTCAAGAATATAACAATGTGACCCAGGAAAACACCAGATTATAAACTCTTTGAGGGAAGACATTGTGACTATCTTGCTTGATGCTATTCTCTAATTAGTACCCAGCCAACAGGCTGGCATATAGTAGGCATTCTATAAATATTTGAGTGAATAAATGAATGCAGGAAGACAAAAGAACATACAGACTTTAATGTGCAATGAAGTTATAGGACTTCCCTGGGGAGAATCCCAGCCCAGGTATCAGGGCCAATGTTTAGGAATGAGAGTGATAATTTATTTCCCATGGATAGAAAAGCCCAAGCTGTGCACTGCCCACAATCCTTTGGGCAAATAAGATTATTAGAACCAAGGACTAAAACCAGTGGTCAGTTTGCCCACTGCTAATTTTAAACAGAGAAGACTTTGAGCAAATGGGGATCTAATTTGAGGAAGGTTTTCTTGGTGCTTAAGTAGCTGTTTGAAAACATGGGGATTTTTTTCTACTGAAAAAAAGTGCTCGTATGGTCTCTGCTGTCGTCTGAATATTTGTGTCCCCCCACAATTCATGTGTTGAAACCTAACTTCCATTGTGATAATATTAAGGGGGGCCTTTTGGAAGGAGATTCATCCCATTCATGAAGGGATTAAGTGCCCTTATAAAAGAGACCCCAGAGAACTAGCTAGTCTCTTACACCATGTGAGGACACAGCAAGAAGGTGCCATCTTTGAAGCAGAGAATGAGCCCTCACCAGACACTGGATCTGCTGGCACCTTGATCTTTGACTTCCCAGCCTCTGGAACTATGAGAAATAAATTTCTGTTCATAAGGTACCCATTTAATGGTATTTTGTTATAGCAGCCTTAATAGGCCAAGATAGCCTCTTTTCCTAGAAACACGTAGAATATTATTTTCAGGCATTCGTGTCAAAGATAACAATAGAAGATCTAGTAGTGAATCAGTGCATTATAGTTCTGTTGGCGCTTCTGTTGCCAAGGTCAATTGTTTTACTTAAGAATACATGTGCAAGTAGGATGTTTTGCGGTTTTAAAAGTGAGTATGTGGCGAGAGGATCTTCACCTTATCATTTCTCCTTCGACAGGCCTCTTGAAGACTTCCACCTGGTAATGATTAGCAGGAGGGGGGCACCTAAAGTCACCCTGTGTGTTTTAAATTAAGAAGGTAGTTTATAGTATTGGAGGGCTGGATGTTTTGGATGTATCAGATAATTTATCTAGGAAGCCTTTTCAAATTCACAGATATCACTATCTATCTGTGCTCCCCCACTTCCGTGTTAATCAGAATCAGTTGGGAACACCAATTTAAACTGCATCAGTTTGGACCAGACTTCCCGCTTCCAGAGATCTGAAATGGGTGGTTTGACTGAATTTCAAGAAGCATGAACAATATAGTTTGGAAGAAATGGAGTCAGTGAAGTTTAATGAGTCAACCAATGGTAACGAATTATGGTGATTCTAAGTGAATGCTCTCCTTTCTTCCCAACTGGCTGAACTTATAACATTTCAGGTCAGCCTTGGTCACTAGAGTCATTGTGAGAGAGCATCTTCATAGCCCTTATGAGCACTAGCTGACAAAAAAGAGGTCATGTCTTTCTTTTACACAATTTAATGTAATCCTTACCAGCATTAGCGAAAATTGCTTTTTGGTGGCCGGAGGGAAGCAAAGAACCCTTGACTGTCTTAACATCCTGACAACCTCAGTTAAAATGGAAAATTATTGTGATGGGAAGATTGACTTCAGAGACTCTGACCGGGGCAGCAAGTTCAAATCAATTTTGATTAATCCATTTTCTTTGAAAACTGGTTGTGTAAAATGGTCAAGGTCAAAAAGAGACACTTCAGTTACTGAATCCCATTCACAGAGTGATTGCTCTGTCTTGTTCATGTAAAACACTAAATGTGATATGTAAAAGACTAAACGTGATATGTGTTCATGTAAAACACTAAATATCTTGTTCATGTAAAACACTAATTGTGATAGGGAGGAGGTATTCAGGAAAGGAAAAGGAAGGTACAGAAGGAGAAGAGGCAGAAGAATTTACAGAGTGGGGTTAAAAGTAAAGAGGGAGGAGATAGAAAAAAGTGAGGAGTAAAAAACAAATGTGAGGTGGGGGAAAAGGGGTTGTAATTCAGCCCCAGCAGGGTATTGACAGAACCACAAGGGCATGTTGAGAGCAAGTGCTGGGGAGCTTAGAACTAAAACCAATCTAGGTTTAGGGTATTGCATTTAGTTCTAGGGGGAATAAAAAAATGGCGTAAAATCCAGGTTCTTGGTGAGAGGGCTAACAATCCAAACACCAAGTCCAAACAAAAAGGGAGCAAGTTTAATCTTCTGGAGTCTATGGGGCTTTTTGCCTATGGAAAGTATGACAGGAGTGCAGTCCTGGGGCATGTAAGGCAGAGATGGTGACAATAGCCATTTCTACACTGGTCGACCTAGAAGTTCAGTCAGAACCCAGCCTAGCTTCGAGATTAGTGTTGTGAGGGTTGGGGCCGAGGGGAGACAGAAGCTGCTAGAGCCCTTGGGGCTTAGGTAGACATCAGTAGCTCAGCTATCTCTGCTACTTAGGAGGACTTCCTGCTAAGGAAGCTGCAGGGTTGCTGCATGCACCTCTGACAAGGGAGCTAAAAAGACAAAGAGGCTTTGCTCTGGCACTGAGTGATTCCCAATACCCTGGCAGCTGTGGAGGCCAGGCCTAAACAGTGCTGGTACCTACTTCCCCCAAGTCTGCTATGAGGAAGAGGTGCAACCTATAGATCTCCACTGAATATCAGGCTACATGCCTGAGCATAGGACAGGAAGAGGACTGTACTTGGAGAAGAGTGAGTCTAAGAGAAGAAACAAGGAGTAGGGGGTGAAGAAGAAAGACTGGAAGAAAGCAAGCATGCAAGATGTCTTAGTCCATTTTCTGTTACTTATAGCAGAATACTTGAAAGTGGGTTATTTATTTACTTTTTTGAGATGGAGTCTCACTCTGTCACACAGGCTGGAGTGCAGTGGTGCCATCTCGGCTCACTGCAACCTCCAGCTCCTAGGTTTAGGTGATTTTCCTGCCTCAGCCTCCTGAGTAGCTGGGATTATGAGTGTGCGCCACCATACCTGGCTTTTTTTTTTCTTTTCT
>NW_012117977.1:813734-853772 GCF_000951035.1 Colobus angolensis palliatus | reverse complement strand
TTCCACCTCAGCATCCCGAGTAGACCACAGGCACTTCCTTCCTTCCTTCCTTCCTTCCTTCCTTCCTTCCTTTCCTTCTTTCTTTTGTAGAGATGGGGTTTCACCATGTTAGCCAGGCTCGTCTCAAACTCCAGGGCTCATGTGATCCACCTGCCTTGGCCTCCCAAACTGCTGGGATTACAGGCATGAGCCACCACACCCAAACAAAACTGGGTAATTTATTTTTAAAATGGTACTTATTTCTTACAGTTATGAAGGCTGGGAAGTCCAAAGTTGAGGGACTGCTTCTGGTGAGAGACTTCTTGCTGATGGGAAATCTCCGAAGAGTCCTGAGGTAGCTCAGGGCATTGCATAGTTGAGGGGGACTGAGCATACTAATGTACTAGCTCAGGTCTCTCTTCCTCTTCGTATAAAGTCATCAGTTCTATTCTCATAATAACACATTCATCTATTAACTCTTTCATTCATTAATCCATGAATGGATTAATCCATCCATAAGGGCAGAGTCCTCATGATCCAATCAACTTTTAAAGACCCTACTTCTCAACACTGCCACATTGGGAGTTAATTTCCTTCCTTCCTTCCTTCTTTCCTTCCTTCCTTCCTTCCTTCCTTCCTTCCTTCCTTCCTTCCTTCCTTCCTTCCTTCCTTCCTTCCTTCTTTCCTTCCTTTCTTCCTTCCTTTTTTCTCTTTCTCTCTTTCCCTCCCCTCCCCTCCCCTCCCCTCTCCTTCCCTTCCCTTCATTCTTCCCTTCCCTTGCTTTTTTCTTTCACTCTCCCCTTCCATTCCCTTGTCCAAGCTGGTCTCAAACTCCTGGGCTTATGTGATCCTCCCAGGGCCTTGTGAAGTGCTGGGATTACAGGCATGAGCCACTGTGCCCAGTCAGAAAATTAATTTTCAACATGAGTTTTGGAGGAGACATTCAAGCCATACCACGAAGTGTCAGAGAAAGTTGTAGAATCCTACATTCAGGAAATTGGAGGAAAGATGATAAGAGAAGGAAAGATCAAAGAGTTCGTCCTTTCTCATCTTCCCATCTTTGAACTTCTTAATTTCTGAAAGGCAGTCTTGTTCTCTAGTGATGATTTATGAATAGAAAGGTTTTGTGGATTATCTGCTAATTTGACCCTGAGTTATTTCTTTTGCCCGATGGTATCCTGCACATTGTAGTTGTAATTATTCCCCAAACTGTAACTGTTGCTTAGATACCATTCCTTGGGCTATGTCTAGGATTTTTCTGGATCATGGTGGTGGTAATGATGGCACTGGAGTGCCAAAGACATCAGGTGAATTGTTTCGGGACCCTCATTCTTTCATATACATTAACTAGTCTCAACATGATCTAAGGAAGTAGGCTGCCAAGTTAGCCTGGCTCTGCCTGTGTATGTGAGTTCCCAGCTGCTCCACTATTTAGGATCCTTTCAAATTATGTGGCTACTCAGTTACCCCGCTTTCCAAGGTAGTAAGGTGTGACTGGCCTCCATTGCCAGAGGTGCTAGCTGTTTCTCGCAGAGCCCCACGGGAGCCAGTTTTTGGTGGCTCTCTATTTGCTGTTTCTGAAAAGACCAGGTACATCTGTGTTCTGTGTTTTATGTGTTTCTTCTGGTCAACTGCTTGCAGAAGATTGTGAGGGTCAAACACTACAAATATTTGTCTGAGGTGGTTGTTATCCAGAATCCCTGATGTCAATGGAGGCAAAATTAATGCTAAAAGCAGGAAGAGCCTCTCATTGACCTTTGGAATACAAGTGGTTGTACTTGATTCATCCCACATGTTTGGTAACCATCCTGAGTTTACTGAAATGCTTAGTAACATTTAAAGCTCTTTGTTGGTGGAAGGAAGAGATTGCTACCTTTTTCATTGGTAGTTAGCAAGCATGTTTCTGGGGCTATGTGGTATATTAAAAAGAACACTGGATTGAGGGTCAGGGCACTGGTTCTATCAGGTATCAACTCAGTAAACCTGGATACCTGGGTCTCAGTGTTCTCATCTGTAACACAAAAATGTTGAGCTAGTGCAGTGATTCCCATTATTTTTTTTTTTTGATGGAGTCTCGCGTCTCCCTCTGTCGCCCAGAATGGAATGCAGTGGCGCAATGTCGGCTCACTGCAACCTCTGCCTCCTGGGTTCAAGTGATTCTCCTGTCTCAGTCTCCTGAGTAGCTGGAACTACAGGCGCACGTCACCACACCTGGCCAATTTTTGTATTTTTAGTAGAAATGGGGTTTCACCATATTGGTCAGGCTGGTCTTGAACTCCTGACCTCAGGTGATCCACCTGCCTTGGCCTCCCAAAGTGCTGGGATTCCGGGTGTGAGCCACTGCGCCTGGCTTGATTCTCAGTCTTTTACATGCATTGGAATCACCTGGAGGGCTTCCTCAATCACTGATTCCTGGGTCCATCCCTCAGAGTTTCTGATTCACAAGGTGGAGCCTGAGAATTCACATTTCCCATAAATTCCCAAATAATGCTGATGTGACTGGTCTGGAGATCACACTTTGAGAACCACTGTACTAGTCTCACCAAGACTATCTCTTTCTGAAATATTGGGGTTTTGTAATTACATACAGAATGTAGCATAGTGAGGAATAGTCAGAATCAGTCTTTTAGCTAGAGTTAGAGGTAGCATCTAGTGTGACTAAAGGGGCACAGAAAATTAGTTCCTTTCCCAGCCTGCCATGGGCCTGAAATCCTTACCACATATCTCTTGCTTGGCTTAAGGTTCCTGTTAGGATATAAATCTGTTACCTGGGAAGAGAAGGCATTATGCCACCATTAGTCATTAGTTTACTGAATCTACTCTTGTCACTCAGCAGGGCCTGAAGGACTGGGACATAGGACAAACAAGCTTCAACTAGGTAAGACAAGGGCTAGAGCAAGATGATTGTTATGTATCTATCCATAAGGACTAAATATAAAAATTACTTTTAAAAAATACTTGCTTCTTGGAGAGGTTGTGTGTGGGCTACTGTGGAAGTTAGAAACTCCTGGGGGCTACAGTCCAAGGGGGACTCCCACCAGATTCTCAAGGTGAGGATCATAGAAAGGTGCCCTCTTGGCCTTAGCTGGGGAGGGGAAGAGAAACCACTGTAACACATGACTGAAGCCTGTTCCGTAACAGAGGTGTCCTCTCTCTAAGGGGAAAAATCTTTACCATTGTAATATTGAAACATTAGCCCACCTGGGAGAGTTTCATCTGCCAACATTTGGTGTCGTCCGCCTTCTTAATTTTAGCCATTCTGGTAGGTATGGAGTGATATTTCATTGTGGTTTTAATCTGCATTTCTTTGTTGAGAATCTTTTCATGGACTTATTGGTCACTGTTATATCTTCTTTTGTGAAGTGTCTATTCAAATATTTTGTCCATGTCTTAATTGATTTTTTGTCTTATTATTGAGTTGTGTTTTTTATATACTCTAGATGAATGTCCTTTGTCAGATGTATGTATTGCAAATATTTTCTTTCATTCTATGGCTTAATTATTTTATTTTGTTGATGAGGTCTTTTGAAGAAAATATTTAAATTTTGATAAAGTCCAATTTAACCATTTAGAAACTTTTTACACTAATTGAAAGAGGAATGCCTGTATTTGATTAAAAATTCAAGCATTAAAGAATGATAATGAAACTCTTATTTGTATATGTTTTATTTGTATATGTATTTGTATATGTATTAAAGTTTTCAATTCTATGTAGTTGAATTTGTTAATATTTTTCTTAATGTTTTCTAGTTTTTTTTTTTAAACTAATTAGGCCTTCTGTATCACAAATCATCTTTTAAAAAACTGGGGTCTTTTGTAGTTTTATTTTATTATGTTTGATAAATCTGGCATTAATTTTAGTATAAGAAGTGAGATAGAGACCAGCTTAACCTTTTCCCCCAAATAGCCTTCCAGTTGCCCCAAGTTTCTTTACTAAATAATGTATTTTCCCATTATTAATTTGAAATATTACATAATTTATCACGTATCAAATTCCCATATGTAGGTGAAAACTCCACAATTTCATTTATTACACTCCATCTCTCTTTTCCATCCCTCTGATCACACACACACACACACACACAAACACACACACAAATCCCTTCTAGGCACATCTGTCCAAAAGGCAGACTAATCATATACTTGAATCACTGGCCTAGCAGGGACCGATAAGAAAATGAGAGAGAGACTCATATGCATGTATCCACACATGCACACACATGCACTAACAAACTTTGATGATCTCAATCAACATTTTGTGAAAAAATTGTGTAAATAAGGGGCCAGGCGCGGTGGCTCATGTCTATAATCTCAGCACTTTGGGAGGCCGAGGTGGGTGGACCACCTGAGGTCAGGAGTTCGAGACCAGCCTGGCCAACATGATGAAACCCCATCTCTACTAAAAATACAAAAAATTAGCCGGGTGTGTTGGTGGGCACCTGTAATCCTAGCTACTCAGGAGGCTGAGGCAGGAGAATCACTTGAACCTGGGAGGCCAAGGTTGCAGTGAGCCGAAATCATGCCCTTGTACTTCAGCCTGTGCAACAAGAGCAAAACTCTGTCTAAAAAAATTTTAGAAATATAGAACAGCTAAAGTTAAAAAATACTGACAATTCCAAGTACTGGAAAGGATATGGAGAAATGGAATCACTCATATATTGCTGGTAGGAATGTAAAATAGTACTGCCAGTCTAGGAAACAGTTTCTTTAAAAAACTAAACATTCAATTATCATTTACCCAGCAATTTCATTTTAGGCATTTATCCCAGAGAAATGAAGAAATTACGGCCACATACATAGCTGTTCATTGCAGTTTTATTTGTAATAGCCAAAAACTGGTACATCCGTACTATGGAAAACTACACAGCAACAAAAAGGAATGAACTATTGATACACTCAACTTGAATAGATCTCAAAAGCATTAGAAAGAATGTTATATGAATGAATCATGCAGTGTGAAGGGTCATATGCTATATGATTGATTTATATAACATTCTTAAAATTGTAAAATTATAGAAAATTATAGAAATTATAGAAATAAAGAGCAGATTAGTGGTTTCCAGAGGTTAGGGACAGCAGAAAGAGGTTGGTAGGTATGACTTTAAAGAGATGTCAGGAGGGAGATCGTCGTGGTGATGGAATAGTTCTATATCTTGATTGTGGTGGTGGTTATACCCATCTACATGTGATAAAATGACAACCTTACATACACTTTATACCAGTGTATATTTCTTGGCTTTGATATTGTACTGTACTTACCTAAGATGTAACCATTGTGAGAAATAATATCAAACAGAAAAGTTATAAGAATAAAAATACTCATATACTCTTTACTTAGTCTCTCTTCTTTTTCTCTATATATGTATGTACATATATATGCACATGTGTTCCTAAACTGTATGAAAGTAACATATATATCATCGTGGCCTCTTAATGCTTCAATGTGTATTTCCTTAGAATAAGGATATTCTCTTACATAAGCACAGTATAACTACCAACTTCAGTATATGTAATGCAGATACAGTATTTTATCTAATCTACTGACTCTATGGCAATGTTTCCAATTTACTAAATAGTATTCTTCTTAGCATTATTTGCCCCTCCAGTATAGGAAGCAATCTAGAGTCAGGTATTGCCTTTGGCTATGTCTCTTTCACCTCTTTTAATCTGGAAAGTTTCCATAACTTTTGCCTTTTATGACATTGATATTTTTGAAGAATAAGATCTTTTTTTTTAAAAAAAAATAGAACACTTCTAGGCCAGGCGCGGTGGCTGGCGCCTGTAATCCTAGCAATTTGGGAGGCCGAGGCAGGCGGATTGCCTGAGCTCAGGAGTTCAAGACCAGCCTGGGCAACACGGTGAAACCCCGTCTCTACTAAAATATAAAAGAAATTAGCTGGGCGTGGTGGCAGGCACCTGTAGTCCCAGCTATTAGGGAGGCTGAGGCAGGAGAATTGCTTGAACCTGGGAGGCGGAGATTGCAGTGAGCTGAGATGGATGCCACTACACTCCAGCCTGGGCGACAGAGTGGGACTCCATCTCCAAAAAAAAAGGACACTCCTTATTTTGGGATTTTTGATGGTTCCTCATGGTTAGATTGAGGTTGTGTGTCCCTATTTGGAAAACTACATAAGTGGTGCTGTGTCCATCTCAGTACATCACAGAGGTCCTTGATATCCATCTGCCCCTTTGATAATGCTAAAGTTGACCATCTTTTCAAAAAGTGTTTTCCATTTTCTCTACTGTGTGCTTACAGTTTTTTCCCTTGAAAATAATAAGCAGTCTGTGGGAATAGTGTTCCAGGCAGGGGGCCTAGTAAGTATAAAGGTCCTGAGTCAGGAACATGCCTGGAGTATTGGAGACACAGCATGGAAGCTGGTAAGGCTGAAGCAGAGTGAATGAGGGTGAGACCAGAAGGAGTTAGAGGTCAGAGGAATATGAGGTGGCAGACTGTGAGGGCTTTAGACACCATTGTAACAAATCGGGCTTTATTCTAACCAATGTGGGAAGCTACTCAAGGTTGAAAAGGAGCAGCCTGTCATTTTTTGTTATTATTATTATTTAAGGGTTCCAAGTTTAGAGAATCTAGGTCTCGGTGAAGCAACTCGTTCCCAGAGAACAGACATTTCCCAATTATTAGATTAGATAAGTTAGATGAATCAAAACACACGACAGCACTCTAGACTAATGGTGATGGTAAAATTGATCATGTAAGTGAAATCTCAGACTGTGAGTCTATCTTAGGTATGACTTTTCAAACTTAAGAACCTATGAGGGAATAGTATATGTCCAAGTACAAAAAGTAAATATGGCATTCTTATCCAGTTAGTCATTCAACAGGAACGACTTCATCAGGCAATATTTGGTTACAGGAACCTGAGCCATCCTGTTTTGCTAAAATGATGTATGACTTTTATGTTTCTACATGAAAATTTACTTGATATAGTTTATAAGTGGACAAATGCTGAAAGCAGATGTGTATCCAAAGGTGACTAGAAAAAAAGGATGAAGTAGAAATGAAAAACAAAACATCATTGAATCAATCATCTGAATTGGTTTTTAGGAATCTAAATATGAAAGTATTTTGCGGTTATTGAGCAAAGACGATGGCCATTCTTCTTTCACAAAATTATGAGCCACGAAAGTTTTCAATCTTGGCATTGTCAATTAATTAATTAATTTTATTTTATTATTTCTATTTTTTTGAGCCAGAGTCTCACTCTGTCACCCAGGCTGAAGTGCAGTGGCACAGTCTTGGCTCACTGCAACCTCCGCCTCTCGGGTTCAAGGGATTCTCATGCCTCAGCCTCCCGAGTACCTGGGACTAGAGGCATGTACCATCATGCCCAGCTAATTTTTGTATTCTTAGTGGAGACGGGGTTTCACCATGTTGGCCAGGCTGGTCTCGAACTTCTGACCTCAAGTGTACTGCCTGCCTTGGCCTCCCAAAGTGCTGTAATTACAGGCATTAGCCACTGCGCTGGGCCCTTTGAGGCTGATGAAAGCTCCAGGATCAGAATTAGGGGGAGGGGTAAGGTTATGCTGCCCAGTGGCTACATACATGATTGCTGGGCTAAAGATTGCTGTGCTGAGGGAGCCTGGGAAGAAACCGTGGACATGATGAAGACATCGCTAGGGCTGGAATGACTGAGGCATTCACATTCCTTTGGCTTTGACTCTGTTTCATATGGAGCACAAGATGTCTGGCCAAAGGATGTCATGCCTCTTCTCTTGCCTAGTGTGCTGTCTGCCATTTGCATGGCATTTGAAATACACCTGGGATTTTGCTTAAGAATCCAAAGAAGGTATTTATTTTAATCAGAAATTGTTTCCCATTCTTAGTGAATATAAAAATAATAAAATTGTAAGTATATAAACATGGAGAGGCAACAGTCACCCTCCCCACTTCCACTCTCCAGAGATGACCACGGTTAAGTTTGGTACCTGTTCATCCGGATGTTCTGCCTACCAGTACTCAGGGCAGCTGTGTTTTATGCAAGGAATGTGTTCCTGAGGGCTCCACATAATTAGATATTTGCGTAATTCAAAACCAGCCTTGACAAAGGAAGGCCAGAATTTCTGTTTGTCAGCTAAACTGGTGCCACCATGTGGCAATAGTGTAAACATGGCTTACAGTTCACTTAGACTTCCAGTTTTGAAATTATGTGATTCTTAGTGACATTTTAATTTGGGAAGACTTGCATTATTTCAAATGTTGTACATATACTGAAGCTAAAATATTTTATATCACAATATTTCAAATTCTTATAATTCTAATTTATTTAAAATGTGACTGCATTGTATTAATTTAAAAATGGTATCATATTACAACAGTTTTTCTAAAATTTGCTTTTTAAAATTTAGATAACCATATATTTTGGTCATTCTCTCATGTCAGCAAATGTACTTTTGTCTCTTTCTTTTTAAGGGCTGTGGATCATTCTGATATAGCAGTGCATACTAATTCATTTAACCAAGCCTCTATATTGACGAATATTTCAATATAAGGTAAGGTCTCCTTCTTCTGTCTTTCTGTCATCAGATTTGTCTTCAGTTTCAGGGCCCTCAACAAATCTATGTAGTTCCCAGTGCCAGAGACTTGTAGCCAGGGAAAATTAAACTTCTGTCTTTTGGCAGCCATTCAAGCAGTGACCCTGAGCCCTGACCAAGTGCCCCAGAAGTCACTTGCTTTTTTCTGCACTAACCACACTTGGCACTGTCACTGAACTGACCTGGTCTGATGTTGTAGCTTGGATTCTGTGGAAGCAGTTGCTGAAACAGAGTTTGAAATGTAAGCTATTTGTTAGGAATTTAACACATGGCCAATAGATATTAATTTATTTGAATTCAGGGGCTCAATTTGAGTTAAGGGGTTCACTTTGAGTTAAATGTTTCTGTCCATATTCCCTTAAGAGCAAAGTGTGTCAAGGGAACTGGGTGGGTTTTTTAGTTGGTTTGTTGGTGGTTGGCCTCTTACTTTTTGGATAGAATACAAATTAGATTCAAGAATGCTCCATACCTGGAGGCTCTGACACAGTGTGAAATTCTAAGCTTTATGGGTCATTATGGCTATAATCAACCTGTGTAATAGTCTTCAGAGTGAGTTTCTCAAGCATTTTTCCTCTTGTTTGAAGCCTTCAGGTAGGCAGCTTTTAATGTGAGGAACTTCACTTCCTCCTATCTTTCCAATAGCATTAATTATCTATTCTGGAAGCGTCTGCTCTAAAAACAGATGTTACTCCAGGAACTTCTCTAAGTTTTACTCATTAGTGAAAAGCATTGTACAGAACCTTTTGGGGAGGGGAAAGGAAAATGACTACTGCCATCTAGCTTGACCCTTCCTCAGTCCTCACCTCCCTGGTTGAGACAACTAGGGCTCACTAATGTCTGTCTTCTCCTCTTCTTCCTGAGTATACCACCAGATTGCATTTCTCTGCCCCCTTGCTCCTAGATGGGGCTGTATTACAGTTCTTGTCAATGGAATGTAAGCTGAAATGATTAGTGCCACTTCTAGGCCTGGCACATTAACCTGCCAGAAAAAGAGGATCCAGGGGAAGACCCAGAGACCCTAAAAGATGGCAGAAGGCACATAATGGAAAGAGCATGGATATCTGAATGACTGCATGGTGCAAAGCCATCCACACCACTCCATGTTCCATATTAGACTATAGCGTGTGTGAGAAATAAACCATTAAGCCATTTTGTGTTAAGCCACTGAGATTTCTTTTAGAGCAATCTGCTAATAATCAGCCTCAACTAATAATTTCAGTGCTGCTTTTCCTTATTGGATCAGGAAAGAGCACCTGCTACTTCAAGGACAGTAATCTCCTAACTGGCTAGTGACCCCATGGCCTAGCATGCAATATGAACTGGCACAATCAGATTTCTTCCTTCACAAAGAGCTTCAACTTAAAGTAAATGTAGTTGAATAGGAATCTAAGTCCCTATTATGTAACTTATTATAAAATATAATGTATTTGTTTCCTATATCTGTTTTCAGCTTCCATTTGGCTGGTTGGCAGAAACTTAATTTCAGTCATTTTAAATTTCAGTTAGTTCAGGGTTTCCTTAGTGAATTCAGAGTGCCAACCTCCTCCATCCCAGCTGCAGATGGCATCTATGTTTGTGGTGTTTTCGCTTTCTACTGTGGTAGAAAGCCATCCACTGTTAGATTATTATCCTGATCACCAAGTCTTTCTGATTTCAGCTCTCTCTCAGCTATTTCTTTGCTCCTCTGTACCCAGAGGGGTACATCTAACTGCTCCTCACATCACTGTTGGGAAGTTCTATGAGGTTATCTCTGTTTCTTTGCATAGATATGTGACAGAACCATCTCTATTGCTCCTTTTGCATATTGGTGAGGGATAACTCTGCAGGGCTTACCACTTCTCTGAGCTCCACCCAAGAAGTTAGGCACATGTCCAGTTTACTTTTGAACCCCCTCAGCCTATTCATTTGGCTTTATAGTTTTCCCCAAGAAATTGGCTCAGGCTTGTAGGGCACAGGGATTCTCACTAGCATATAATGATTTTGCTTCTCATCTGCTTCATTTTCTCTGTTGCCCAAGGAGTCCTCTGGTATGAGTGGGAGGAATGGGAAAATAGTAATGATAACAGGAAATAATAGGATAGGAACTATTATGATTAATATGTTATTATCATCCTGCTTCCACACACACACAAAATCTGCTATCTGGTAGCATAACAAAGAATCAGACTGAAGAGTAAAACTGAGTTGGGTTAATGATGGAACACTAGCATGTAGGTCCAGAGCCAGCTAGGGCCCCAAATCGCATTGTGGTTCCAGCTTAGTGAAGTTCAACCCTCCTTGTACTTACAGTCTTGGATATCTGTTATTATTAATTTGAGCAGTTTCCAAGGAAGCTCTCACTAAAATGTGTCCACTCAGTTTCCTAAGCTGGAAGCCTTGGAGTCTTCCTAGGATTACTGAAGTTTCCACAGATGACTATCTTGATATGAAAATGAGATCATATTAACAGCAATAACTCATACTTCTTAACACAGGATCCAGGGAGCTGATGCTTGGCTATATTAGTTTATTAGGTATACCTAGACATATCTGTATCTCAGTCTATGTTCACCCTAAATGTCCCCACCCCATACACATATACACAAATGACTCCCCTCTTCCATCTTTGATATTCAGTAAGTCATCAAGTCTTTTTTTTCTACTCCCTTGATATTTTTTGAATCTGTCCCATTAACTCAGTCTCCATCCTCAGTGCACTGTCTTAGGTGTGGTCCTCATTTCTCACCTGGTTTACCAGAACACTTCTCAACTGATGTCCCTCACCTGTCTGATATCTTCTCAATCACTTGTCCTCCACATGGTAACCAGAGTAATTTTTTTTTTTAGAAATGTAAAGACATCTGATCATCATCTCTCTACCTTTCAATGGCTTCTTATTGCCCTCTGTGTAAATTCCAAACTCTTCACGTTAGCATACAGGGTCCTGCATAATCTGGCTGCTCTTCAGTATCATGTACCACCACTCCCTGATACACTTCCCTTCATGCCTGTCGTATGGAACTCTTTGTAGTTTCCTGATTGATGCAGCTCCATACCTTGGGGCTTTTGGACGTGCTGTGTCTTCATAGGGTTTTCCCTGCCCAAGCCACACCCCAGATAAATTAAATCACAATCTCTTGGTGGGGTGGGGAGATATTGGTATGTCTTAAAGCTCCATGGGTGATTACACTGTGCATTCAAGTTTAAGAATCAGCACTTTAAACTGCAAGTTAAGCATCATTTTTTCTGAGAAACATTCTTTGAACCCCCAGCCTGATCAAGTTGTTCCTTCTCTCTGCTTCCATAATATCATCTGTGGCTTTCTATTATAATGGTGATCATTCCGTATAGAAATTGCTGATTTACTCATCTGTCTCTGTTATACTTTAAACTCCTTGAGGGCGTGGACCATGTCTTAAATGTCTTTGTATCCCAAGGGCATAGCATGATGCCTAGCACAAAGTGGGCACAATAAATAAATATACAAGTTTATGAAATGTTATTGAAAAAATTTATAGACCATCTGCTATATGCCAGGCACGATGCTAGCAGGTTTTTGTGTTACCTCATTTAATCTTTACAATAATCCTAATAAATATAGATTATCCCTGTTATAAGCGAGGAAAAAAAGAATCAGAAAGGTTAAGTGATGTGTCCAGTTACACAGCCAAGATCTAAGATTTAATCTCAGATCTTTTAACTCCAAAATTAGTGTTTCTTTCCACTTATGGCTGGCAGAAAATAATGCTTGGTAGCTGTATGTCACTTATGTTAGTTTTCTATTATTGCATAACAAATTACCACAAACCTAGCAGTGAAAAACAGCATGTACCTATTAGCTCATAGTTCTTTAGGCCAGAAGTCTGGGTACAGTGTGGCTCAGCTTGTTCCTCTGCTTAGAATCTCACAGGATAAAATCAAGGTTTCAGCCAGGCTGAGCTCTTGTCTAGAAGCGCTAAGGAAAAATCTGTTTCAGCGCTCATTCAGGTTGCTGGCAAAATTCTGTTCCTTTCTGTTGTAATACTGAGGTCTCTGTTTCCTTGCTGTCAGTGGGGGACTGCTCTCAGCTTCGAGAGTGTTTTCTTATCAAATGGTCCCCTTCCACCCTCAAGCTAGCAACAGCATGTCGACTTCTTGTGTTTTATTTTTTTTTCTTTTAGTTTTTTTTTTTTTTTTTTTTTGAGACGAAGTCTAGCTCTGTTGCCAGGCTGGAGTGCAGTGGCCCGATCTGGGCTCACTGCAACCTCTTCCTCCTGGGTTCAAGCAATTCTGCCTCAGCCTCCTGAGTAGCTGGGATTACAGGCACGGGCCACCATGCCCGGCTAATTTTTGTATCTTTAGTAGAGACAGGGTTGTTTCACCATGTTGGCCACGCTGGTCTCAATCTCCTGACCTCGTGATCCACCCACCTCAGCCTCTCGAAGTGAATTTTTTTAAATTTTTAATTTCTGTGGGTACACAGTAGGTATATATATTCATAGAGTACATGAGATATTTTGATATAGGCAAACAATGTGTATCTTCTTGCATTTTAAATCACAGACCTAAAGGGCTCATGTGATAGGTCATGCTCATTCAGATAATCTCCCTATTTTAAGGTCAACTAATTTGGAACTTGAATTATATCAGCAAAATCCCCTTACTGCTGCACCTAGTGTTGGACTGAATAATTGGGAGATGGTGTGTGTACCCCATGGGCCCAAATCTTGGAAATTTTTGTAGAATTCTGCTGCCATTGTCTGAATGTTTGTATCCCCTCCAAAATTCATGTTAGAACTTAATCTCCAATGATATCATATTAGGAGGTGAGGCCTTTAGGTGGTGATTAGGCCATGAGGGGGTCTGCCCTTACAGATGGGATTAGTGCTTTATAAAAGGGCTGGAGAGAACTAGTTATTATTTTACCCCTCCATTTCTTCCACCATATGAGGACAGAGAATTAAAGGTGCTATCTTAGAAGCAGAGACCAGGCCCTCACCAAACACCAAGCCTGCCTACACCTTGATCTTGGACTTTCTGGCTTCCAGAATTGTAAGAAATACATTTTTATTATTTATGAATTGCCCATATCGTAGTATTCTGTTATAGCAGCACAAACAGACTAAGACATCTGCGCATCACACTGCCTTATGCTTTATAAAGCTTTGTCTTCACATATATTATTTCATTTTATCTTTTTCAATAACCATATTAAACAGGCAGGATTATGTTATGACCACTTTTTAACACATATGAGGAAGTTGGAGCAATTAAAAGCAGCTAAGTAATGACAGAGAGAGAATTGAAACCCTTTCTCATTCAGTGCTCTTTTAATGCGACATCCATTACTGCTTTTAAAAAAATACTAATCTAATTTGGATATAATAGAAATGAAGAACAATCATAGAGTCTTATGGAAGTAGGTTTGCTCCAAGGTAAGAAGACATGATACCCACTGTATTCTAATCCATTTGTGTAAACATTCACAGTAAAGAAGAATTAGTCATGTTATAAAAATAGTTTACAGTGGGACCCTTTAAATTGTACTCATTATCACCCCGTGTGCTTAGTGAACAATGATGACAACTAACCTTTTGTATTAGTCGGTTCTCACACTGCTATAAGAACATACCTGAGACTGGGTAATTTATAAAAGAAAGAGGTTTAATTTACTCACAGTTCAGCATGGCCTGTGGGGAGGCCTCAGGAAACTTACAATCATGGCAGAAGGGGAAGCAAACATGTCCCTCTTCACAGGGTGGCAGGAAGGAGAAGAATGAGAGTTGAGCAAAGGGGGAAGCCCCTTATAAAAGTGTCAGACCTTGTGAGAACTTACTATCATGAGAATAGCATGGGGGAAACCACCCCCATAATTCAATTATCCCCTACCAGGTCCCTCCCATGACAGGTGGGGTTTATGGGAACTACAGTTCAAGATGAGATTTAGGTGGGGACACAGCCAAACCATATCACCTTTATTAATTTTTTACAGCTTGTAAGGTATCTTTACCCATGTTTTATTTGATTTTGTGCCCACCATCAATTACCTTTATTATAACAAATGCTTGTACATGTAAAAGTGATTTAGGAAAGTCATTTGAATTAGAATTTAAATTGGCTTCCATCATAAAATTTTGATATTTACTGAATTTTCAGGAGCGTCTTTTGGTGAAAACTGAGATGTGCCTATAGGATGTTTGTATGTGTAGTTACAGAGACATGCAGTTGATTCTGTAAGCAAATGTAAACCTATGCCTGGGGTGTTTCTATGTAATTGCACTGGCTTATTAGAAGTCAGATTGACAGAGTAAACCATAGGCAGAGGTGGTATAGCAGGACGTATATGTATGTCACTGTGTGTGTGTGGTAGGAACACGCAGGAAGACACTAAAGAGGGTGAGAAGGAAAGTCTCAGAGTGAAAGACCAAGATGTAGACAGTACTTAAGCGTTTTGTTGCAATGGGCATGGATTCTCCATTTGCTGACTCTAATGGGAAAGATAGTTCTTTCATACCTAATCCACCTGCCACCTCCCTTTCCCATTTCTGATAGCTCAACCACCTAGAGGATAGGTGGTAGCAGCTTGAAAGGGAAGTGTTTCTACACTGCTGAGAACTCTGTGCCTCTTTCCTGTCTCTCAGAGAGGCCATATCTGTGGGTCCTCAATATAAACAGACTCACGGGCTGCAAGGGGATAGATTCTAGGCTTCTGAATTCCACTCCAAAAGCAGTGGCATGTATTGACAAAGACCTTTATTACTGAGACAATTTGATTATAGGTGGTAGGGGAAAAGTCTTTGCATTTCTTGGGACTAAAAATGTATTTGTGGGAGCATTTTCAAGATATCTACTTAAAAGGAAGGGAGAGAACTGGAAAATCTCTGAGTAGGGCATAGGGTTTCAGAATTGCTGCTCTGTATGTAATCATTTGGGCTAGAAGAGCTGGCTATCTATGCTATCAAGGTAGAAATATGTGCTTTGGGGATGATATTAACAATGAGATTCTCCTCTTGGGAAATGAATTGGGTGCTGGGTAACACCTTGGATGTGAACTTTGGAGGAAGAAATTACTTCACCTTTATACTGCTTGATAACAGAAAAATAGTTCTTTTCTTTCTTTCTTTCTTTCTTTCTTTCTTTCTTTCTTTCTTTCTTTCTTTCTTTCTTTCTTTCTTTCTCTTTTTTCTTTCTTTCCCTCCCTCCCTCCCTTCCAGCCTGCCTTCCTTCCTTCCTTCCTTCCTTCTCCTTCCTTCTCCTTCCTTCCCTCTCCTTCCCTCTCCTTCCCTCTCCTTCCCTTCCCTTCCCTTCCTTTCCCTTCCCTTCCCTTCCCTTCTCTTTCCTTCTTTCTTTAAAACAGGGTTTCACCATGTTGCCCAGGCTAGTCTCGAACTCCTGTACTTAAGTTATCCATCCATCTTGGCCTCCCAAAGTGCTGGGATTACAGGCATGCACCACTATGCCTGGCCAGAACAATAGTTTTAACACACTTATTTGCAATCTTGACTTTCTGTCCTATCAGTCAGACAGGCCACAAAGCTACTATCGGAAATTTCTGAGAAAGCAGTCCTTTTTAAAAATTCAACTAATTTACAGTCTTTGCTTCCTATGGTCAAGTAGTCTAGAAAATAAAATGCTTATTCACAATATCAGAGTCATGGAATCAACCTAAATGCCCATCAATGATATACTGGATAAAGAAAATGTGGCACATATACACCATGGAATGCTATGCAGCCATAAAAAGGAACGAGATTATGTTCTTTGCAGGGACATGGATGGAGCTGGAAGCCATTATCCTCAGCAGACTAATGCAGGAACAGAAAACCAAACACCACATGTTCTCATTTGTAAGTGGGAGCTGAATGGTGAGAACATATGGATACATGAATGGAACAACACACATTGGGGGCCACAGGGGGACGGAAGGCATCAGGAAGAGTAGCTAATGGATGCTGGGCTTAATACCTAGGTGATGGAATGATTTGTGCAGCAAACCACCATGGCACATGTTTACCTATGTAACAAACCTGCACATTCTGCACATGTATATCTGAACTTAAAAGTTGAGGGAAAAAAGAGAAAATGCTTTTCTTTTCAGACGTACACACACACACACACACAATTAAAGACAAGTCAAATTATATTTCTTCTTTTGGTCCTGACATTATGGATTAAGTGGTTAAGTATATGAGATTTGTAGTCAGACAGACCTGGATTTGGTCCCAGTTCTATCAATGAATAGCAGGGTGATCTCTGGCAAATCATTTTGCCTTTCTGGGCCTTAAGTCTTTTCACCCATAAAGTAGGGGATAATACTAATACTTGCCTTATAGGGTTATATTGAGGATTAAATGGGATAATAAATTTAAAGTATATGGTACAGTGACTGAAACATAATATTCAGTGAATTTTAGTTATTATTATTGTTATAATTAACTAGTTGTGGAAGTTGACATATATTGCTGTTTTAAAACTGAGAAGACCTTTTGGCCTTCAAAAGACGGTCTTATCTTATGGCCTCCACTATCCCTCTGTTGAATGATTTGCATTTTGAAAGAGAGAATTTCTTTCCAGATCTTTTTTTTTTTTTTTTTTTTTGAGACAGAGTCTTGCTCTGTTGCCAGGCTGGAGTACAGTGGCACGATTTCAGATCTAATTTTCAAAGCAGTCTTGCTATGTTCTATAGGTCCGTGAGCAAGATGGGGAAGCAGTACAAGGCAAGCAGGGCTGTGGGCTTGGGTCTTGTCTGGTTTTCACTTGAGAACAGACTTTTATTTCCACCAAGGAAGCAGTACCATAAGATGAGTAAGCTAGAGGGAAAATAACCCAACAATTTGAGCCATATAGAGGAGCGTTTGTTTCCAAATTGACCAAAGGAGAACACTGAGGAAAGATGCTTAACAAAGAGTACGATGTGAACAATCCTGGGCCTCTGCAAATCGTGATAACAGTACTACTTAAACTTTATAAGAATTATTGTGAGAATTAAATGAGATAATGCATGCAAAATGCTTAGCACAGTACCTGGCACACATAGAAAATACTCAATAAATATAAGCTATATACCTACTAATGTTGTACAAGTTCTGTTACCACTCTTTGGAGATTCTGATTCAGTAGATTTGAGGAAGTACCTAGGAATTTTGTTTTTGTAAAATCTTCTCCAGTTGATTCCTCGGCCTTAAATGGAAACATGTTGCTGTATGTCCCTGCCACGGTCATGTCCTTCTACTTCCACAAGCCACTCTAGTCTCCCCACTTCAGGATAACACCCAATACTTCAGAATTGACTCTTAATGGAGTAAATAGTACCAGAGAACTACATACTGGAGTAACATAGTCATATCCTGGAAGCTGCCATTTAGGATTCATTATATCTCAGGAAATTTGTGCCATTTTAGATTAGGAAGCATGTATTCCATTTGCCTACTAACAACAATCATCTTTTTAGGCCATGTTGGAAAAATAAATCCCTTGGTGGAATTCTTTTTATTGATAGCAGACTCTAATTTTCTTAATTCTGGAAATATCCAATCAGTGCTTTCTTTTCACCACTCTCTCTCTTCTTTATGCTTAGAACAAAGTATTTTGGTGCGCTGTAGCCTGGCAAAAGGAGTGAAAGCTCATTTAGAATAATGAGGCAGGGATTAATTTTAGTGCTCTAGATTTGGAGCATAAATGAAAGAGATGGGCAGAAAGGGTAACTTGGAACCTAGGACTTTTCTGGCCAGCTGTGTGGAGGTTTGTCCAATTCTTAGACCATTCCATTTCCTTTTTCTGATCTAACATTAGAAGGCCAAGCGGGCCCTTCAATTCCCATGGAATGAGGAGCAAATTGTGTTATACAACTCTTCATCACCAGCAAAGTGTCAGTAAGACTGGAAAGACTTTTCCTCTTCCAGCTATAAATGGGGCCGATTTTTAACCAAAATAGAGACAAGAGAGACTGTTGGTGATAGTAACTGATGCCTCAGGGAAACAAGTCTTGTCACTGCTTGTTAATTTCAAATCCATAGACACGATGCCATTACTTATTCCTATTCCCATCTAGAAATGTGGGATCATGGATCAGAGCATCTTTTTCCTTACATCTCTAGTTGAATCAAATTCCAGGAAAGATTAGACCTTGACAATAACTCCTCCCTTCATCCCAGCTCTTAGGAAAGCAGGCTTTACAACAGAGCTACCACTTACAGAGGAGGAAACTGAAGCTTAGAGAGGTCAAATAATTTGCCCCGTGTCTTGCCGAGTGGGGGAGATGTCCAAATGCATGTAATCTGATTCCAGAGCCACAGCTATTAAGGTTAAACTCTATGTGTATTTTGACAAAAACCATATAAGAAATTCTGATGTGCCTACCTAATTGAGAACTCCTGATTTATTTTTTGAATCTTTAAAATTATTTTAAGTAAATTTTGAGTAAAAAAGTAATACATAAACATGTTAGCAAGTTCAAATTATACAAGAGATTATACAGTGAGAAGTGAGTCTCCCTTTCCTACCTATATTCCAGTTTCCATCCCTAGAGGCAACTACTATTTTTTTTTTTTGCATATCTTTCCAGAAATAATCTGAGCACATACTATCATATATATGTCCATGTATACACTTAAAACATAAATAGAAGCATATCATACATACTAATGTTTCCATTCTCACTGAGAAATCCTGCCTTGGCAAATACTACCATCTCCAAGATCCAAGAAAGCCTACTAGCCAAACCACAGATGAGGACTGGATACATACGATTTTCTGGATAACCATGAAAAACGTGATGCAGTACAGAATTCATTCCACAGTGTCAAGCAGTTAATCTGTACAGGAAATGACTTCATCTGGAAGTGTCTGCTTTGAGGGACTCAAGCTCACTTGGTATATGCTATATGGCATTGTTCCCTGAGTGTAGAGATCTCCTATGTCTTATGAAGTATTGTATTCCACTCAGTAGCTAATGAAGTTAGTTCCTCATGTGTTTGTACTGGGTGTTCAGTCAATGAAGACTGTATGTATGCCTGCAAAATGTCTGTTTTGTTTGATTTAAAAATATCCTTCTAGCAGAGTATTATAAACAATTGGTGTTAAATTTCTAAACAAGTACTGCCAGTTTGGGAGGGGACAAAGTTTATGGCAAGGATTATGGGTATGGGAGGTAAAGAAAGGAGATATGTGTGCTTAGTCAAAAGTAAGACATTGAACAAAACTAAAACATGAACAAAACCTGGAACAAATCACACTAATTTGCTAAGTGTGTGTGTGTGTGTGTGTGTGTATGTGTGTGTGTGCAGGGGGAGCGACCTGGTGTAGCAAAAAAAGCATAGATTTTACAGTTGGACAGACTTGGATTCCAATTCAACTTTGCTCTTGGGGACCCTGAACGAGTTACTTAACTTCTTTGAGCCACAGTTTCCTCATCTGTAAAATGGGTATGATCATTGATTAAAATATTTTATAAAATGAACTCAAGAAAAACACTCACCAAAGAAAATGATCCTTTGATTATCATTGAGGCAAACAAAACCTCCAAAACACATAGAAATATCTTTCCTTATTAATTGTTGCCTTAATAGCCTATACTTATTTTCACAATTAACTTTGAATCTTAATTTCCTACTCCAAAGCCCTTTAGAGGTTTTTCTTTGATTCTTGTGTTTATTACCTTTCCCACTGTGGTAGACAGATTCCTAAGATGGTCCCCAGTGAACCCCACCTTCTCATATTCATGCCCTTATGTAATCCTCTTTGAGTGTAAACTGGGTCTAAGGACTTGCTTTTAAGAAATGGAACAGAGCAAAACTAATAGGATATCATTTCCGTGATTAGGTTATAAGACTGTGACTTCCATCTTCCTAGCTGATTCTCCCTCTTGCTGGCTTTGACAAGGCAAGACACCATGTTGGAGAGGCCCATTTGGCAAAAAGCTAAGGGTGTGCTCCAGCCAATATCTAGTGAAGAACCTCATCCCAACTGCCTGTGAGGACATGAATCCTGCCAACAAACACATGAGCGAGCTAGGAAGTAGATCCTCCCTCAGTTGAACCTTGAGATGAAACCCTAACCCTGGCCAACAACTTTATTATGGTCTGTGAGATACCCTAAAGCAGAGACTCAGTTTAGCCATGTCTAGATTCCCACAAAACCTGAGATACTAAACGTGAGTTGTTTAAGCTGCTATATTTTGGAGTAATTTGTTATGCAATAGTAACCATTATGCCTAGAATGAACTTTCTAGTACCATTTACTAGAAGTCAAAAGAATGCCACTTTCTAGACTTTCAACAGAAAAATCTAATAATAATAACAGAAGCAACATTGTCATTTATTGAACATTTTATATGTAATAGGTATAGTATTGTATAAATAGGTAAGTATTTACTATATTAAACTTATTAACTTATTTAACAACAGATTAGGAAACTGAGTCTCTTAATTAACTTGTCCAAATTAGAATGGATAGTGGGTTGTATTACTCCAAAACTCATGTTCTTAAATCCGGTAAATGCAATGAGTTTTTATCACAATATGATGACTTCAGATGTACTCTAACTGTGCTTAGCTCCGTGCTTGGCACACAGTAGCTGCTCAGTAAATGGAAGCTGTGGTTATTAGATCTTGAACTCACAATGAAGAGACCCTGTGTCAGTTTGCATTGAAAAGCCAGCTCTTTATACCCTGCTGGGGTACGTGGTCTTGTTCATAGTGATCACAGTACTCCACACAATCTGAGCAAGGCCCTGCTTCACCAAGTGACTTTAATAGCCCATCCAAATATGTCTTCTCAGGAGGCCTGTCTAGCGTGCTGCAATGTGCTGAACTAATTTTCATTCTGCTCAAATGGTACCATTGAGTTCTGGGGGCTCTGATTCATTCACATAGGTTGCCCATGCCTATATACAGATGCTGGGCAATAATATTTGGAAGAGTGATCGAATTTGAGGCACCAGTTGCCATCCAATGATCTGTTGCAGCTGAAATTAAATACTCCTTTCTTTTTTACTTCTACAGGACTTGGTTAACTCCTATTTACAGATGGAATTTTATAGCCAGCATATTTTGTAGAGCACTTACCCTAATGACAATAACAGAAACACCTTGTAACTGTGTCAGCTTGACTGTTTATAAAACACTTTCATATGCATCTCATTTGATTCTATGGCACTTCATCTATGCCCTATGAAATGAATAAATTTCTACCTCATATTATAGCTATTTGTACATGAGGCTGTATGGTCTAGTGGAAAAATCATAGACTCTGGCTTCAGACAAACCTGAATTTGACTCCCAGATCCACCACTTCCTTGATGTGTGACTTGAACAAATCTATCATCCTCATTAAACTTTTGCTTTCTGCATTTGTAAGATGGGCTTAATTATGCACATCTTATAGGGTTTCTGTGAGATAAGAGATAAACATGTAACGTGCAGGGCAACTACTATGTATTCAACTAATACTTTCTTAAAAATATTATAATTAGTTTGTATGATGTTAGCTAGCAAAATCTGTGACTGTTCATTTTATCTCCAACAGACCCAGCATTGTGCCTTTTATCTTTCGAAAGAAGCTTAATACATACTTCTTGAATGGACAAACCTGAGATAGGCACAGGAGTTATTATTATCGCAGTAGATGGAGGTTAAATGGCCTATCCAGGGATCACATGGCTGATAAATGATAGAACTGGAATTTGGATTCTGATTGTTTGCTGTCTAGTCCAATGCATCTTCCTGCAGTCTTTTAGATTGGTTTGCAAGACTGACATGCTGGAAATAAAGTCTCCTGTAGAAGACAGCCTAGTAAGAGCCAAGTCTAGGTTTTCCACTAGGATTCAGACATCTTTGGATGTGCTGTAAAGAGACACCTCATCCTACTTCCTCATGGGCTATAAGGAGTGTCTTAGAAAGAGAGCCACAGGCCAGGTGCGGTGTCTCACGCCTGTAATCCCAGCACTTTGGGAGGCTGAGGTGGGTGGATCACGGGGTCAGGAGATGGAGACTATCCTGGCCAACATGGTGAAACCCCGTCTCTACTAAAAATACAAAAATTAGCTGGGGATGGTGGTGCGTGCCTGTAGTCTCAGCTACTCGGGAGCCTGAGGCAGGAGAATCGCTTGAACCAGGGAGATGGAGGTTGCAGTGAGCCAAGATTGTGTCACTGCACTCCATCCTGGCAACAGTGAGACTTGGTCTTTAAAAAAAAAAAAAAAAAAAAAAAAAAAACTACATAAAAGACATGCTATTGGACATGCTCAGTCCAATAATATAGACTTAGTTGTTAGAGAGTTGGGGCAAATCTGAGCATAGTCTATTGCCCACCATTAAAATTTACCCATCGATCTAGTTTCCCAGGAATTTATGTCTAAATCTTAGGTAAAGAGGTGTTGAAAGTAAAAATAAAACACAAACAGAAAACAAAAAACAAAACAAAACAAAAACAGTAGTTTCTCTAAAGATCTCTAGGATATTGGAAGAAAGATAAGGCAGCACAACTTTTACGCCTACCTAATTGAGAGTTAGCTCAGAACATAGCCAACTTTGGCACATGGGGTTTCTAGGGAGCAGAACTCAGCTTTGGCACTTGGAAGGCGTTAGCACATCAGTGATGCCAGGGGCAGCACGGAGCTGCAGATGCTACCCAGTCTCCAGTAATCGGCACAGCAGTAGCACCTTGTGCCATATTGTTTAAAGAGCAGTACAAGGCAGCATCAGTGGCTTTTTTTTTTTTTTTTTTTTTTTTTTTTGAGACAGAGTCTCGCTCTGTCACCCAGGCTGGAGTGCAGTGGCCAGATCTCAGCTCACTGCAAGCTCCGCCTCCCGGATTTATGCCATTCTCCTGCCTCAGCCTCCCAAGTAGCTGGGACTACAGGCGTCTGCCACCTCGCCCGGCTAGTTTTTGTATTTTTTAGTAGAGACAGGGTTTCACCGTGTTAGCCAGGATGGTCTCGAGCTCCTGACCTCGTGATCCGCCCGTCTCGGCCTCCCAAAGTGCTGGGATTACAGGCTTGAGCCACCGCGCCCGGCCTAGCATCAGTGGCTTGATGTGGCCTTGGAGACTTTGGGAACTAAGCAGTATCCTTGGTGCAAACATTAATGCTGTCATCTTTCATGGTAGGCACTGGTAGCAGTGATGAGGTGCCTGTGGTGTGGTATAGGTAGCAAAGGTCTAGGAAGTCCATAAAGTAGAGAAGGCTTCTTTGTGAGTAGACTTGAGACAACCCATGGGGGTTATGAGAAATAGGTGGAGAACCCAGAGATACCATAATGATAGATTTGGGGGAAAACCAGAGAAAATGCTGTTTATGATTATTAATATTCCACTTTTACCTGTAGCTTCATATGGTTTGGGGAATTATCAATTATGGTAATAACCTGACATGAGTGACCAGATTGATCACAATATAGATAGCCTGGGGCCCTTCCGGCTCCTGTTCCTCAGTATGAGAGGTTTCTAATTGTCAAACATGGAATTCTGCCTTCTTCCTCATACCTGCCTCCTGCTCCAACACACTATGAGTTCAATATTCGGTGCTATCAAGCAGCATTCCTGGAAGCACTGAGATTTGAAAGAAAGGTTTCTGAATGCCATGCCAAATCTCCATCTGACTGGAGTAACTCAAGCAAATAGTTCAGAACTTCCAGAATAAATTGGATAAAGGTGGTAAGCACGTTGGAGCTTCCAAGAAGTGGGGTGGGGATGGGGGAAGCTGCCCAATATTAGCCGTATGCAAAGAGACAGAGTCATTTGTATTACAGTGGGTGGTATGCTGTGTTTCCCTCTTACTAAGTGTTGCCCATGCAAAGGCTGAGATGGTGGCATGATGCCTTTGCTGTCAGTGATACCAATTGCATTTGTGTACTCTAAGAGAAACAAAATAAGCTGCTTTCCCTCATGATGATATAATTGTCTTTCTTGTCCTTCAAGATTAGCCAAAGATGTAGTAAAGACATTAGATATGTGTTAAGAATGACACCACCACAACCACCACCATCACCAGCAACAACAAGAGTAAACACTTATATAGCACTTATTCTGTTTTTGGCACTGTTCTAAGATACACACACGCATGCATATACATGCACATACTTTTTTTCTCCATTATTCCATCTGTCTTCTCACAATGACTTACAAATTGGGCAAAAGAATGGTCCTTCTCAGGCCAAATTAGGTTTTTGTAAAGTGTGTTTTTAAGATCTTTTGTTCTGGGGAGCTTAACAGGTGTTACAAAACAGGATTCCCTGATCAAGTAAGTTTGGGAGACATTGGGTTATAAAATATAAGCACATTTCTCTACTGCAGGACTTCCGAATGGGCTAAAGTATATGGAGATGTTTTTTAATAGAGGAAACTTATAGATGAAATCTGCAGAATTTCTCAAAAAGAGGCAGTAAACCATGGTGTTATGAGTGGGGGCCTCTGATAGCAGACTTTCTGGGTTTAGAACCCAGTTAGGATATGTCGCTGCTCCTTATAGGACCTTGGAAAAGTCTGTTTTATCTTTTTCTGCTCCAGGTGTCCTTATCTGTCAAATGGGGATAATGGTAATATTTACATCAGAGTGGTTTTAATATATTCAAAGTGCTTAAAAGAGTACTTGGCTTTTAGGAAATGCTCGATAAATACAAGCTGATTTTTTTTTTTTTTTTTTTGAGATGGAGTTTCTGTTACCCAGTCTGGAGTGCAGTGGCGCGAGCTCGGCTCACTGCCGAGCTTCCCAGGTTCAAGCAATTCTCCTGCCTCAGACTACGGTGTAGCTGGGGTTACAGGCAAGCGCCACCATGCCTGGCTAATTTTTTTGTATTTTTTGTAGAGACAGGGTTTTGCCATGTTGGCCAGGCTGGTCTCGAAATCCTAACCTCAGGTGATCCACCCACCTCGGCCTCCCAAAGTGCTGGGATTACAGGTGTGAGCCACCGTGCCCAGCCTTTACAAGCTAATTTGATTCGACTCTGTAACTCTTTTCTTGCAAGCATCTCAGGGCATTAAAGTCTTATAGCGCACATGTGTGGTGAACACACACACACATACACACTTTGGAAAATGCCGAGCGGGGTCCTTCTGGTAAAAAGACTATAGAAGAATGGCATTGGGGAAGAAAGAAAATAAAGGAGATCAGGTGACGCCTGGGTTGAAAAACAACAACTCTGCAGTTCAAGTCTCAAACGTTATTTTCTTACTCCATCTCTAGATACTTCAAAAATTGTTATGGAGATAATTACCTGCTGCCCTCAAATTGGTTGTGTTTACTTTTCTGGAGGAGACAAAATGGACTAAATGAGGTTTTCGAAACCCAATTCTCCAATGACTTAAATGGTTTTGATTTCCGCATTTGAAAAATGGATCTACTGTTACTGATCTGCATGTGGAATTTTCTTAGGAAAAAGGTATGATACTCAAACATCTATGATTAACCTAAGCCCAAAATCAAATGGAATTACCATCTCATGCTCCAGTTTTATCATAAGATGGCAAATGGCAAGATATCAAGCAATACCCTGACTGGGCTCTTTGTGGGCTGAAGGTTCTATATCCCCAACTACCCTTTAGAGATAGGCGGTATTATGTAGCGCACGAGTCCCCAAATGGTCATGTACATCAGAATCACCTGTGTGTCTTGTAAAAGTAAAGTTAAAATAACCCAACTCCAGAGTTTTTGTTTCAGTAAGTCTGTTGGGGTCAGGTTGTGGGGAGAGAGGGCTGAGAATTTTGTTCCCAGGTGATGCTAATGGTGCTGGTCCAGGAACCGCACTTTGAAAACCACTGATAGAGAGGTTAAGTGAGGGGGCACTGAAATTGGACAGACCTGGGTTTAAACTCTAGCACCATCACTTAGAAGCTGTGCAATCCTGGTTAAATTATTTAATCCCTGTGACTTAATTTACATACCTATAACGTGGAGATAATAGTAACAACCTGGTAGGGTTGTTGTGAGGATTAATGAGTTCGTACATGTGAAGCCCTTCAAATAGTGCCTGCTGTAAATTAGCATCAGTTGTTACTATTGTTGTTATTGTTATTAAAAGAAAGGTCTTGTAGGGAAGAAAAGTCAAGTCAGGGCTCTGAGTTGGGACAGGATCCCTAGGAGTAGGGAAAAAAACATTGATATGGCAACCCACATTATTCCCTTTTAAAAGGGACATTAGTGGTAGAAGTTGATATGTTGGTTTTCTAGACATGAAGATGCTTCAGGACAGAGCTATTTAAACCCCTAGAGTTGATTTGTGTTACTCAGCTGTCTAGTTGACTGGTCTTTCTTAACTCCCTACCACCTCAACCCCACAACATTCTTGAGTTCCTCCTTTCCTTAGCAAAGTGGCAACAGGACAAGTTTAGCGGTGGCCCTCTAAGGCAGATACTCCATGCCCTATTCAGAAATCTCCTGGCAATATTTTCATTCCAGGGAATATTTATGAAGTACTCACTTGTGTTTCAGCCTCCATGATTTGATCTTTCTTTTAGAAACCCAGCTAATTCTTCTGGGGATAAAAGGTCCCAGTTTAAAATTCTGATGCCTTTGTTAAGTTGTCCACAGAAGAGAGAAATTTAATTAATAATCTATTCACCTTGCTCTCAGGTATGCCTCCCATGTTTCAAGGTTCCCTATGTACCTTTAGTTTTGATAATAATTAGGAAGCTTGTTAGCATTATCAGGAAGCAACTGTGTGCCCTGGTTGGGAGAAGGTGAATACATCTGGGCATTAAATAACTGGCCCTCAATCTCTCTGAATGACATTTCAGTGCATTTTTTAAAGATCAATTTTCATACTTCATTGTGGTGGCTGATTCTGGTATGCTGGACAGAAAGGTTTATAATGCCCAATGGGTTCATCAGCTTTGGCCAAGTCTTTCTTGAAGTACTAAAATGGAGTATAGCTCTCATCCACAGCAGCTTTCTCCCTGTGCTCATTAGTTCAAGTCAGGACTTTAATAGTACAGAGCAAAAGAAAGAGGGTGTGTGTTCGTGCGTCCCCATTTGCCTTTGCCCTCTATACGCACCAGCTGAGAGTAATTTATTTTTTTCCACAAGGGGAAATGTGGAGATAAATGCCTTAATGATTAGAGTCCTGGCCCTATAAGCTGGAAAACCTTGGTTCTAGAACTACCATCACCTGTGACTTTCTTTATGCCCTTGGATTTATTAGTTAGATTTTTCTGGGCCTTTGTGTCCTTTCTGTAAAATAGGATGGTCTTGATCGTCCCATTTCACAGGGTTGTTGAATACCTAATAAGATAATATACCTGACAATGCTTTGGAAGCTCATTAGTGTTTTATGGATATAAGAAATGATTATTATACTCAACAAATTCTGATTAGATATTCTGCGTTTTTTTCTCATGCCCTATTTAATAACAATCTTATAACTTAAATAATCAAAATATAAATTAAATAACTCTGTATATTTTACAGAGATAAAACTTATATTATGGTTTAAGGTTTTTCAAAGGGCCAAAGAAGAAAAAGCCTCCAATAAAAAGCACAAGGGAATTTATTTATTTTGTCTAGTTGACTGGTCTTTCAGAAATAAAAAAGAATCCATTTCAGAACTGACCAGTAGATGTCAGTGTTTGACAAGCACATAGCTGTTTGCTGAGGCTCCCGCATTAGCATCTGGCTCCATTTCAGCTAGCAAGTTTCTCTGCAAAGGAGAGGGAGTTTGTGTAACTGAAGCAAAGATTTTGCTTTCTCACTTCTCGCCCTGTCTTGCGGAAAACAGCATGATGCTCTGGGTAAGTCGTCGTTATCTTCACTTTCAGTGATTCCCTTTATAGATCTGCAGTCTGCTGAGAAGTTTAAAACACAAAATTAAACATGTGCTTAGCTCCCTGAAGGCCACATACTTGTTTTTCTTCACAAAGGTGCTTTTCCTTTTCCAGATCGACCTTCCCTTCATCTTACCCTTTGTGTAATAGTAATCAAATATAGCCAGGAAATACTGCTGTTTGGGGACCAGGTTCCAAAGCTCTTGAAACAAGGATTTTATTTTTTGCTGCAGAGTGACACTTGCTCTGATTTCAGATGAAATTGCCATTTTCTAAAAATGGCAGCTACTTGGTGTGTCATTTCTCAAAAGAAAACGTGATCACATTGTAGCTGCGCTAAGCAGCCTCTTTCAGTCCTTTTTCATTTTACGCTTTTACTGGAAGGCTTTGAAAGAGGCAATGCAATTAGGTTTCAGTTGTCTCTGTTGAACTCAGAGATGCTCACCTTTTCCTGGGAAAGATGAATTCTTGTTATGTTGGTTTCTTATCGCATCTTGGATTAGGGAGGAAATGTGCAGCGAATTCAGACTAGGGATGGTGATAAAATCAACTGAGCTCTTTGAAAAGGCCACCCGCCTTGGGTTTCTTGGATTCAGACTTGTGGGGCTTTTACTCTTGAACAATGTTTAAGGATTGGGTGGTCAGGTTTTCTTTTCTCTTTCCTTCCTTCCTTCCTTCCTTCCTTCCTTCCTTCCTTCCTTCCTTCTTTCCTTCCTTCCTTCCTTCCTTTCCTTCCTTTCCTTCCTTTCTGTTGCCCTTTATAAGCAGCCGACCCAGATGCATTTAGAGACCATTTTTGTGGAACAATTTGGAACTGCAATATCCCCTCCTCGGTTTGCTTTCATCCTTTTTGCATTTCTGTTGGCCAAATGGAATGAAATAGTTTAATGTCATAAAGTCAAAGGTGGCTTTAGACTTTGGGCACACTTTCTGAAGGCCAATGGAGGTGGTCTGGGTGTGACAACACCCACCAGTGCCGAGTAGTGCCCTGGAGGTGGTCCGGATGTGACAACGCCTACCAGTGTGGAGTAGTGCCCTGCTGCAGCATTCTTAGTGGCTGCTGGCCAAGAGCTGGCCTTGTCCTGGGAAATGAGTCATCAGACATAAGTTGCTTGTTCTTGGAGGCAGAGCTGGCATTGGTTTCAAGGTCCTCTTGCATTTGGTGCATGTCTGCTACTGCTTCACTGTGTCTCAGCCTCCCTGGGTCCTCTGTCGGCAGTGTTCATAGTCTTGGAGGAAGAAACGTCCCCTATTTCCTGGAAAGCTGATTTTCTATCACCTTGCCACTTCCCAACTCATTCCAGAGAACTTATCCCTCCTCAACTCCTGAAGGACCCTTTTTTTTTTTGAGATGGAGTCTCACTCTGTCACCCAGGCTGGAGTGCAGTGGCACGATCTTGGCTCACTGCACCCTCCACCTCCCAGGTTCAAGTGATTCTCCTGCCTCAGCCTCCTGAATAGCTGAGATTACAGGTGCACACCACCACACCTGGCTAATTTTTGTATTTTTAGTAAAGATGGGGTTTCACCATGTTGGTCAGGCTGGTCTCGAACTCCTCACCTCATGATCCACCCACCTTGGCCTCCCAAAGTGCTGGGATTACAGGCATGAGCCACCATGCCTGGCCAAGGACCTTGTTTCTATACATAAAGAGGTTGAAGGTCTGGACCTTTTGGTCTGACACCTTCAACCTCTTCCTTACCTTGTTGCTTCCCCTCTGCTTTCCTGCAAGTGAGGTAGTTAAGAACAACAGTTTTGGAGGCCAACATACCTTAGCCACTTGCTACCTGTCTGACATTAGGCAAGATCTTTTATTTCTCTGAGACTCAGTTTCTTTGTTGTTATTTGTTGTTTTATTTTAAATGAACAAATAACAATTGTATATATTATATATTTATAGGACACAATGTGATATTTTTATACATGTTAATATTGTGAAATGATTAAATCATGCCAATTAACAAATCAGTCACCTCATATACATTTTTTGTGGTGAAGACATTTAAAACCTACTCTTTTAGAAATTTTGAAGTATACAATGTGTCATTATTTATTATAGTCACCATTTGGTACAATAGATTACTAGCAATACCTACCTTGCTGTGTTTTGTGATTATTAAATGAAGTACTATATGTAAGGCAACTAGCACTTTGTAGGAGCGAAGTAATCTATAGCTGCTGCTGTTAATTTTATTGTTATTACTATTCTACTTGTTGCCTGCCTGCTCTCATCTCACTCTCCTCCCTTTAACTGTTCAATATTTTAAATGACTAGGTTATCCTTATATTCATTTACATTTACTCACTATCCATTCCCTCTTGTTTTGGCAATTATATTTTAAATTCCAAAGATTTTTCTTGTTCTCTATTTTTTTGCTTGTAATATCTTGTCCATATTTTAGTTTATTTTTTTTTGAGACAGAATTTTGCTCTTGTTGTCCTGGCTGGAATGCAATGGTGTGACCTCAGCTCACTGCAACCTCCGCCTCCTGGGTTCAAGCAATTCTCCTGCCTCAGCCTTCAGAGTAGCTGGGATTACAGCCGCCTGCCACCAGACCCAGATAAGTTTTTGTATTTTTAGTAGAGATAGGATTTCACTATGTTGGCCAGGCTGATCTCGAACTCCGGACCTCAGGCCATCCACCCGCCTTGGCCTCCCAAAGTGCTGGGATTACAGGCGTGAGTCACTGTGCCCAGCCCATCTTGTCGATATTTCATAGATGCAAAGATCATTTCAAACTAATCTGAAGAAAATAATTAGAATTAAAAAAAAATCTCCACTGTTCCTAGATTTATTTTTATTCTAGGGTCTTTTTGTGTTTTCTGCTTGTTTCTGTTTACTCAATTATCCTCTCTTCTCTGATTATTGACATTTTATCTATTTTTTTTAGGCCCAGTTCAAATGACATATCCACTATGATGTCATCCTTAATCCCCATAGTTGGAAGCAAATACTCCCTTCCCTTCTTCACTTCTATAACCCCTGGTTTGTGCTTTTTTAAAAATTACATAGCACCATATATTGTATAGTTAAATGTTTGGTTTTGTGTTTCAGTTTGACATTCTCCTTGGAATATAAATTCCTGAGGTCCAGGACTGTGCTGTACATGCCAGCCACTCTGTGGGTGTTCAGTACTGGGCTCCCTGCCTTTGTAGGGACACAGAAGGATTTTGCTGGCCATCACTACAGTGTGAGAATCATGAGACTTAAGTAAGAATGTCCAGCAGATCAAAGATTGAAGTAGTAGACAGAGAACATAGTGGATCTTTTCTATAAATCTTTGCAAAGATTTATGGCCTTGGGTTGAGATGAATAAAGTGGAGACTTGCCTGAAGTGAGAGCTGGACATGGCTTTTTGTGATTCTATAGGGACAATGGCTGTGGGCCCTGTGAGACTGCATTGCTGGGATGCCCTGTCCCCTTGTAGCAAATGGCCAATAGTTTCAAAGTAGCTGTGTGTCAGCATGGAGCTAAGTTCGGTTTCAGTAGTGGGTTTGGACTGTGTTGGGATTTCTTCAGGGGGGATTAACACATATCTGAATATTTTAGCCCAAACTTCCCAGCAGGAAATTCCTCCACAGTAAACATCATGGTACAAATGAGAAGGTTGTCTGTCTTTCTGTCCAAAGCCTGTCAATCTCACACATACAATACAAGGTCAAGGCAAAGGCTTGACTGATCTGACTGGTAAAGAGACAATAAACCACTTTTAGATTTAGACAGTTTATTATTTACATAGACAGCTGAAAGCAGAATAGGCCTTAAAGTGCCAGATCCCTGTGATCCTTGTCCCATACACTACAAAGGATGCCATGGAAAGAAAAGAGGCTGGATGACTTGCCCATTGTGGGACACCCCATTGCTGAGGAGCCTATTCCAGGTTGCCTCCAAGCAGTTTTATGTTCTGTAGCTTTATATTTACCATAATATATAGTTATATAAATTTATATTTATAACTTTTATTTGTATTTTATAGTTATATAAAATTTATATTTTATAAATTTAAATGTACATTTATTTATTATACATAAAAGCGGTTTTATGTTCTAAGGGGGCATAGCAGAAAACCCCATACCTCATCAGAATCAGGGAGGTAATGAGAAACGATCTCATTGCAGCTCCCTCCAGGAGAGGGAGGGAAGTAAGTGACAGACTGCCTTGTAGCAGCTCCTTATAGGCTTCTAGTCCTCTAATGTTCCAGAAATAGCACAACGCGTTCCACCAAGACTCAGTCTGTGGTTCAGCCTTTGCCTGTGTGCTCTATGTGGATGTGTGGCGAGGTCATCAGGGTTCCGTGGCAGAGCCAGTTTCCTACAATGCCATTCCTTCTTTGGTACCTAGTCATGTGTTGACTGATAGTACCTTTGGTTTCTACTTGCTGAAGACTTCTGACAATCCCCCCCCACACCTGCCCCCCAACACCCCTGCTTCTCTAGACTCAGAGCTTACCTATTTTCAACAAAACTATTTATAGAATTTGCCCTTATTCTTATTGTTCACCCTGTTCCTTATCCTTCCTGCTCAAGTGTGGCTGATTCACTTCCTTGCTTTCTCATACAGGGTTCTTTCATCACAAGAAACATCTAAGAAACTTCCTGATCAGGACAGGAATTGGCCTTTAAATCTGGGTCTCTATGAGCCTAGCACTTTCAGTTTTTTTCTTTTTCTCACTTTGTCCTATTTGGTTTCTGCAGGTCTTCAGAATTCTGAATATATATATATATATGTCTTTTGACCAGAGGCCTTTCCCTACCCTTCGTTAGGGAATCCTTAGTGTACCTTAGAATATCTTAGAGTACCAGATTGATTTGGGTTGCGAAGACTGAGAGCCTACAGCTTTTCACCTTCTTGCCTTGAGCTTGGGTTCACATGTGCTTCTTGATCCCTTGCAACCTCCTTGCCTAGGTACTAACCTATTGCCTAGTCTAAGCCCTTACTTTAACATATTGCTGGCTTTCTGGATCCTGGCTTTCTGCCCCAGATCTTCCTGCCAAAGTCCTTAGTACTAGGAGATTTCATAAAACTACATATTGAAAGAATTTAACCCAGCACAGTGAGGCCAAAACCAGTGCTGCGATAAAACACCACACCACCATGGTTATATTATTGGGTCAGTACCAGTACTATGATGTAGGATTTTCTCTTTCTGTGAACTACTATGATGTAGTATTTCCTCTTTCTCTTAGATACTGCAGTTGGGGCTGTTGAAAGTAAGTAGAATTTACTCTAGTTCTGCTCCCTTGGAAGTCATGCCCAGGCAGACAGTACTTAGAACAGGGGAGCTTGGTATGAAGAATCACCAGGGTGCTTGCTCCTTCTACTATGAATGAATGGGTTAGTGGTGAGTCTTGTTGGGAATGGCCCTCTTGAGCAATATTTTAAAAAATGTAATAATGGGGCATTCAGTTATGGTTGGGGTGGAGTGTAGGGACTCAGTCATTCATCTGCCCAGTCATTTATTCAACAAATATGTATGATCTCTTATGGACTAGGCACTGTTCTAGACTCATCTGTGAATGAAACAGATACAATTCTTGCCCTCGTGAAATTCTAGTTGGTGGTATGGAGGGGAAAAACATTAAACAAGTAAAAGAGACAAATATGATGAGATGAAACCAGGTGCTGACAAGGGTTATAAAGAAAATGCATTGTCAATGTGCTAGAGCAGACATGCGTTAGATAAGAAAGGCCTGTCTGAGACAGGAGTGTGTTATTTATGTAAAGATGAGGAAGAATAGCTTTCTAGGCAAAAGGAGCAGCTACTACTGAGGCAATGAGTAGGGACTTAGCATTCTAGGCTGAGGGAATACAACTAAAGCCATGGAGGCTCAGGTAATCTTTGCTAAGGGGTGTAGTGGTAAGTTTTGGACAGGGAGGAGGTAGCACTGTGAGGACTTCTTAATTAGACTTTTTTTAGTGAACTGTCCCCCAAACATATAAGGACTCAATAGTTTTCAGGCACCTTGACCAAAAGACAGAAGAAATTGTCTGAAATGGAGGTTTTTATAGCCTGTGACACCCGTTCTGATGTTCATGAGTTGGCAGAGATGATTGTGAATCCATTTTTAGGATGTAGGAAAGCATGACTTTTTTGCATGCATTATCTCCTCCTTTCTTCTTCATATACACCCAGTGAAAAAATTGGACAGATTAAATCACACTAAAATGTTAGTGAGTGTATATAATCCCTCCTATGAGTAGTTGCCCTTTTAAAAAGACTCCAGAGAAAGAGAAACAAATATAGGAAAGGATAAATGAAATGACTGAATTCTTAATATTAGAATTTCAAACCCTTGGCTAGCCAAGTAAATGAAAAATCCCCTTTAAGTTTATTGGCATCTTTCATCTACTGATTCATGAGGTCAGGGAACATTCTCAGATATTCAACCAGATTTCTTTTTTCGTTTTTGATTTTGCTTTAAGTTCCGGGGTACATGTACAGGATGTGCAGGTTTGTTACATAGGTGTATATGTGCCATGGTGGTTTGCTACACCTATCAACCCATCACCTAGGTATTAAGCCCCACATGCATTAGATATTTATTCTGATGCTCTCCCCACCCTGCCCTCCCCCAACATGCCCCAGTGTGTGTTGTTTCCCTCACTATGTCCATGTGTTCTCTTTTCAACTGGATTTCTTATCAGCATTCCTCCTCTGTTCCAGATCTGGAGGTATTCCAGATGTATGCACAGCAGCCTCTGGGGACTATCTGCATTTTCTATCTGCTGCTGGAGTCCATTTTCTTGAACTTTGGTTTCCCGCCTGAAGACAGGAACAATCTCTGCCCTTCCCCTCCCCATCATGAACTTGGAAGGCTGACAGAGAAGATTAAAATCATTGCCATCAAGTTTTATCTGCTGTAAGCAAAAACAGGAAACCAAGAAATAAAGGCGCAGCATAGCAATAGCTTTTGAGTGGGTAAGATGGGTGAAGTTTTTCTTAAATCCTCTTTCCCATGTACCTTCCCACCCACATGTTCTTAGTCAGATTTATTTTTTGCATATTAGTTTCTGAGGATGACAAGAAACTTGCCCTTTTCTTAACTGTGATTTTCAGAAGCAGATTATCCTGCACTTAGTTGAGACCTCTTACCAATTCCTTGGAATAAATAATACCCTGGGCTCAGGAAGTGGGTGTTGAATAGAAATTTTATGACTCATAATGGAGTGTCAAAATAGCACTGCTGATGTATGAGTCCCTTATCAATTTTGGAAATGACACTGGGTAGAGCCATATTTTCCTCTTGCATGGAAGTGCTCTAAGAGAAAGTTCTTGATTTCTGCACTGTTTGGCATCTCTTGATATTTAAAAGTCCCACATTGAATGGTGGCTTTTCTCAAAGGTGACTTGGGTTTGGCCTAGAAAGAGAGCTGTCCTCAGAGGAGGGACCAGAGCATTTCTCCTGGGAGAGGCAACCAGAACCTAAGCTGCCAGGATGAAGGGAGAAAGATTGACATTTCCCTGGCTTATGCCTTGAGGTACTTGTTTCCAAAGAAGGCTGAGGTCAGGATTTTATGCTTTTCCTGGAGTAGGCTGCGAGTTCTGTCATTATACCAAGCAGTTAGGTGACATTCCCAGGTCTCAGGACTTTCCTTTTCTCTCTCCCCTGCTGGAGGAAATAAAAAGTGGTTCTTTCACAAGGCCCAAGGGTCTGAGGGGAGCCTTCCTTTGAGCTGAGCCCTTCTCTTAGGATAGCACCTCAATGACCACACTCAGCATGGGCCCTAGTATAGTTTTCTCATTAATGATTGTTTTGCCGTAATGAGGTTCTATGATATGCCTGTTGGATTGTTTGTGCTCCATGTTGATACCATTCAAACAACAAATATTTGATAACATTTGTTAATAATATGAATAATAATAATGATACAGTGGGGTACTTGAAACCAATATGAAATATATTCCTGCAATTCATGAGTTCAAGAACCAGTTGAGGAGATAGAAAACCTGGCATGAATAGAGAAAAGCAAGGCAGCATAGAATGAGATGGTAGATTACACAGAATGAGATGCTAGATTGCGTGATTTAGTCTATAGGGATTCGAGGGTAAGAGCAGGGAGAAGTAATGTCGGGATGGCAAAGCTAGGAAAGTCTTCCAAGAGGATGCAGGGCTTAAAGGTGGGGTGAAGTAAGGGGATATGTGGCAGAAGTGCCAGCAAAGGTATGGAGACAGAAACTGACTGCCGTGTATATACACAGAGAATAGGCAGTGATGGTTTAGCAAAGTTGATATTCTGAAGTGGGATATTCTCATTGAGGGATTGTGGGACTGAAAGGCTGTAAAGGCATGGTGAGGCCAGATAATGGACATCTCAGAAGCCAGATGCTATTTGATTTGAACTGTTTTTATTAGGCTCTTTTGTTTGCAAGTGATAGAAACACTTTTGAGTCATCTCAAGTAAAGAGGTGGTGGTGTGTTGTTAAAGAGCAATAAGAAAGAAAGAGGTTTCAGGGGAAGCAAAGTCAGAAACCAGAGTGCAGTGGGACCTCATGGGAATCGTACTTGGCTTCACAGCAACTTCAGGGACCTCAGCAGGGTTGTAAGACTTTTCACCCTAGAGTTCTGTCATTAACATGGCTCAGCTGTATTTCCCCCTCACTACTGACTGCCTTAAGTGTTTTCTTCTGCTCAGGTTAGCTTTTGGATAGTTCCTAATTCCTATTTAATTCATTGTTCCTACTCCCTTATAATTTTGGTTTGCATGGCCTATCAAGCCTTCAGGTTTCTATCTTTTCCCTTATATTTCTGACTCTTTTTCATATTCCTCTCTAGGTATTCTTTCAGCTTCAGCTCCTCCTTCTTTCATTTCTCTCCCTGTTTCTCTCTCTCCCTTTCTCTCTCTCCCCCCCACCCCCCTCATATTTTTAAGGCAAATTCCTGAGAGAGAATCTGATTGTCCTAGTTTATATTTTTATACCTGGCTCTGTTTTAGATCACTGGCCAGAATGTAGATTGGTGGCCCTTGGGTCAGAAGCCTATCCTTGGTCTTTCACTGTGGCTGGGGATGTGGATGTGAGGAAGTAACATGAGAGAAACATATAAAATATTGGTCATGCACATAAATAGCCAACAGGCATATATGAAAAGATGCACAACATCACTAATCATCAGGAAAATGGAAATTGAAACTGCAATACTACCTCACACCTGTTACAATGGCTATTATCAAAAAGACAAGAGATAATAGTGTTGGCAAGGATGTGGAGAAAAGGGAATGCTTGCACACTGTTGGTAGGAATAGAAATTAATGCAGTCATTATGAAAAGCAGTATAGAGTTCCTCAAAACATTAAAAATAGAACTACCATATGATCCAGCAATTCTACTTCTGAGTATGTGTCCCCTAAAAATAAAATCAGTATGTCATAAAGATATCTGCAACCCCATGTTCACTGCAGCATTAGTCACAATAGTCAAGATATAGAATCAACCTAAATGTCCACTGATAAACGAATGGATAAAGAAAATGAATGAATACATAAAATGTGTGCATACACACATACACACACACACAATGGAATACTATTCAGGCATAAAAAGAAGGAAATTTTGTCATTTGTGACAATATGGATGAACTGGAAGACATTATGCTAAGTGAAATAAGCCAGTCACAGAAAGACAGATACTGTATGATTTCACTTATATCTGGAATCTAAAAGAGTCAAATTCATAGAAACAGAGAGTAGAATGGTGGTTGTCAGGGGCTAGATGGTGGGGGAGATGGAGAGATGCTGATAAAAAAGTACAAACTTTCAGTTATAAGATGAATAAGTTGTGGGAATGTATGGTGTGGGTGATGGATGTGTTAATTTGTGATCATCATTATACAATGTAAATGTATATCAAATCATCACATTGTACATCTTGAATATATATCATTTTTGTTAATTAAATATTTTAAAATAAAAAAGGAGAGATTGGTTATGGAGGAAGTGATGGATTCAGAATATAGGTTCAGGCAGTGAGAATGGAGAGGAAAGATTAGATATGAAACATATCTCAAAGAAAATAATTTGGAAGAGTCAGTATCTTACTGGCTACAGTTAGAGAGAGGAAAATAAAAGATAAATCACACAATTTCAAGGTCTAGATGACTAGGAGAATGATAAGTAAAAAATAAGGTCGCCTGGAGAGAGAGTTAATTTAGGGGAGAGACAGTAAGTTCTGTTTTTGCCATGTTGAATATAAGTCAACAGTGGATTCGATTGGGCATCTCTGTTTTGTCCTTAACTTTGTGACCTCCTTTTTTCCAAAACTTGCTGAGGCGCTTTAAGCCAGGGGCTATAAGTGTGTGGAGAGTTTCTCTGAAAAGGTCAACTTTAGTCATTTTTTTCCTTCACCTTTAAATAGCTAATTGGCCCCATGGAGCAATGGTTTCTACCAGGACAATAAGTAAACAAGGCAGATGTGAGGAGGCCTTTCCAGCCCTGTATGAGCCTGATTCTGTTTTGGTTACTGTTTTCAGAATCTTCAGAAGAGAGCAAATGAGTAAAGATGTAAGGAAATGAGGCAAAGCAATGGAAAAACAGCCTTGAGCAAGGTAACAATAAGCTACATAATTTACAGCTGTTACAGACCCATTTTGAGAATAACAGTTCAGAGGAACATGCCAAGTAGAGTGCACACAAGCATTTGACAGAGACCCAATTGGACACTTTATAGAAAGGGTACTTGAGCTCCCAGGTTTGGAGAAAGCGCTGAACAGCTGGGCCTTAGGAAGTACAAGGTAACCTCTGCAACCTTGGTGTTGGCCTTAGGGACTAAAACTAGAGGCTTAAAAACTGTCAGGACCTTCTCTTCTTGTCTTCGCTTTTCTCTCTGCGTGGCTTCATTCTCTTCTGTTGAAGGCAGGATTCTCCATACGGTGCTAGACATGGCTGCTGCTAGCTCCGAGCTCACATCCTCAAGGCACTTTGACTAGAGAAGAAGGGGTTCTTCCTTGCCAGCTCCAGTCCAAGAAAACCTGGGGAAGAGCTCTGATTGGTTTGTCTCCAGTCATGTGACTAGCACCAGAGTCATCGCTATGGCCAGGCGTGTGGGGTCCTATCCATGGCTAGTTTTGGAGCAAGTTTTCACTTCTCAGCCAATTACTATGTTCATGGACGTAAACTCATGTGAAAAGGATAGCAGCTGCGATTTTGACCACATGCTTAGGGCTGGAGAGGAGGAAGAGTAGTTCACCAAAAGAAGGGAGAGGAGAGGCAGCAGAGACAGGGCTACTGGGGTATCTTTGTGAACCAAATAATCACCCCGATTAGTGTTTTTCCGTGATACTCACACGGAAACAGAAGGTATTGAGAAAACACTGCACATCTTTTCAGTATCGCCACTTGCCTTTTCCTCCTCATTGTCTGTCCTACTCCCCACCCCTGCCACCAAATGGTATACTGCAGCTGTACTAAAATTACTTCAATTCCTTAGAAATACTGTTCTTTCTGTTGTTCCCTCAGCTTTGCTTCATTGTTCAGGATTCATTTTGGGTGGCACTTTCTTTGGAAAAACTTGATTGCCCCAACTATCTACCCTCACTTTTTTTTTATTTTTTTTTATTATACTTTAAGTTCTAGGGTACACGTGCATAACGCGCAGCTTTGTTACATATGTATACTTGTGCCATGTTGGTGTGCTGTACCCATCAACTCGTCAGCACCCATCAACTCGTCATTTACATCAGGTATAACCCCCAATGCAATCCCTCCCCCACCCCCGCCGTGATAGGCCCCGGTGTGTGATGTTCCCCTTCCCCAGTCCAGGTGATCTCATTGTTCAGTTCCCACCTATGAGTGAGAACATGCG
>NW_012117977.1:806630-811545 GCF_000951035.1 Colobus angolensis palliatus | reverse complement strand
CAGCTGTGAATCCATCTGGTCCTGGACTTTTTTTGGTTGGTAGGGTATTAATTATTGCCTCAATTTCAGAGCCTGCTCTTGGTCTATTCAGGGATTCAGCTTCTTCCTGGTTTAGTCTTGGGAGAGTGTAAGTGTCCAGGAAATTATCCATTTCTTCTAGATTTTCTAGTTTATACCCTCACTTTTAAATCTTGGTTATGTTCCCCGTTTATATGCTTATTTTATTTTGTAATTGCTTTGTTATTTCTATGTCTCTCCCACTGGAATGTAAGCTTCATGAAGGCAAGGAATTTGTCTTTCTCAATTACTACATCATCTCTAATACCTAGTGATGTGTCAGGCTCATTTTTGATATTCACTAGATATTTACTGAATGAAATAATAAAGGGATGACAGTTTCTAGTCTCAAATGGCAGGGCCAAATACCCAGAAAAGATCCTGGAAGCAAATAAGAAAGAAAATGATCTCCTTTCAGATGCCTTTTCTGAAATAAAGGAAATGAGGTAGGGAAGGAGAAAAGAAGAGAGGAAGGAAAGAAAGTGTTCATTTATTTTTTTTTTTTGAAAGAAAGCACAGTCAAAGAAGAAAGTGTTAATATAAATATAGCTTATTGTAACATTTCAATAAAGTCAAAGATATCTGCTTTGCACTTAGAACTTTCTATTTCTTTTAGTTTTCACTCTCACTAAGTAATGAGTTCCATGTAATTAAAAAGGTTAAACAAACTATTTTTTATTTTCTTGATAAATTATTAACAATACATTTTCCTAATGAAATAATTATATCACTGTTAGAAAATGAGCCTGCAGGTGAATTGTGTGATAACCCTTCTTCTCTTAGTTTTCCACATTTAAAAAAAGCTTATGTGTTGGGTCTAAATCAGCCTAGGTACCAGTGTTTACTTTGTGGCAGTTGATTGAAATGTTTAAGATGACAATGTAATGAAGTGTGGTCCACAGACTGTCTCTGTCAAGGGTGAGAAGAAGCTTATTACCATGCTGGTACCAGTACCATGCAGACACTGACTCAAAAACTCTGAGGATGGGGTCCAGCAATTTGTATGCAAAAAGGCCTCCAGGTGATTCTGGTACACATTCAAGTTTGAGGATCATTCACAGTAAAATAACTGCCATGGGGCAATCATTGTGCATTTTTACAAGTTAAGAGACAGAATTGTCAGATATAAGACCTCTGGTGATCATTTTCATGAATGTGTTGGGATGATAGTCTGATACAAATTTCGATGGACTGACAAATGTTTGGTTATTTGCTTGCGGGCTGCTACAAACACCAGCACAACACCATGATTGGGTTTCTCAGTGTTCTGGGTAACCCCTTCATAAGATTTGTTCAATTTCACATAAGTAAGATATGGTGCTGGAGTGGTGGTGTGTCTAAATGTGCAAAATAATTTGAAAAGAAAAAGTTCCACATGCTTCTGTAATAGCCCAGTTGAAAATCCCTGATTGTTTGGCTGAGTTTAGCATTCTTTTTTTTTTTTTTTTAATTTGGCTTTTATTTTAAGTTCAGGGGTACCTGTGGAGGTTTGTTACGTAGGTAAACTCATGTTACACAGGTTTGTTGTACAGATTATTTTGTCACTCAGGTATTAAGCCTAGTACCCGTTAGTTATTTTGCCTGATCTTTTCCCTCCTCCTGCCCTCCACCCTCTGATAGGCCAAAGTGTGTGTTGTTCCCCTCTATGTGTCCATGTATTTGCATAATTTAGCTGCCACTTATAAGTGAGAACATGTGGTATTTGGTTTTCTGGTCCTGTTTTAGTTTGCTAGGGATAATGGCCTCCAGCTCTATGTATGTCCCTGCAAAGGACATGATCTCATTGTTTTCTATGACTGCACATTATCTATCCCAAGGTGTATATGTACCACATTTTCTTCAGTCTACCATTGATGGGGATTTAGGTTGATTCCATGTCTTTGCTATTATGAATAGTGCTGCAATGAATATATGTGTGCATGTGTCAAAGAATTCTTTAGAAAGCTAGATGACATGTGTAGAAGACAAAGGCTTTGTTTTCAAAAAAGCTCCATGGCTAGGTTCATGCCAAGCTCAGGTACTATTGTTGGAAGGAAACATAATGTAGTTATTCTAAAAGATGCCTTTTGCCAAGAAGCCTCTTAGTTACTTCTTGGTTCCTGAATTTCCATTTATTTGCTTGATTCTTAATGGAAACATTTCAAGTCTAGTGGAATTTAATTTAAAGCCTAGTAGTGTTGTAGCTGATATTAAAATTCAGTTGGGGAAAGATCAAATGACACTTTGTGAAGCTCTCCTGTGATACTCTTTGAAGCATTCTGGAGATCTCTCAGGATCTTTTAGGATTAAGGACATGTGATAGGAAGAAATTGTAGGACATTCTAATAAATGGTAGTAATAAAATCACCCTCTGCTGTGCCTCTCTGTGAAGCAGCATTTTCTAAACTCTGCTCTGTAGGTGTTCCACAAAATGTGATTCTACTAAAAATGTGTTCTGTGGTTAAATAAGTTTGTGATGCTGCACACTACAAAGCTCTTTTAGAGATTCATTATTCATGTAAAGTTTCTGTTAAATCCTACCATAAAGTCGTCTGTTTAACTCTGTGTAATGTTTTTCCCCCAACTTATTGAGCCCCTGTCAGCTGACCAGCTTCTTCAAATGGGAAAAAAAAGTACCAGAGGATCAACTAACCCAGACTGGCTTATTGAGCTTTATGTGGTTTTGTTTTAGACATATGCATCAGGAGGCAGTGGTTGAGCTGGGCAGCTTACTCTCTTAGTTTATGAGCTGTAACCACAGAATATTCCGTAGCCATTGAGTCCAGGTTGAAGGATATCACATTGCCCACAGACATGGCCTTGATTTCCAAAGTATCCTCGTGGTCAATAATACCTAACTTTTGTAGAACTTTAAAAGTACTCCATTATAGATACTCTTATCAATAATTATTTAAGGAAAGTATTATCATTTCAATTTGCAAGGCCTAAAGAGGTTAAGTACCTGTCCAAGGATGTTAAATATGACCGGGAGTTAAAGTTTCCAGAGTTAAGGTGTTAAGGTTTTACTTCAACACGATACTGCTTCCTCTATCTATCTATCTATCTATCTATCTATCTATCTATCTATCTATCTATCTAGTTATATATGTAGAATTCTTTCTGTTGCATCATGCTTTGTAGACTATGCTCTGGCAGAGCCCTAGAAGTTCTGAGGGGCTTCCCTTAGGGGCCCCCCAAGAGGGCATGATGAATGGGGAGCCAAGAGAGGTTGGGGGAGAAACTTCTATTTGAAATCACAGAAGCTTTGCCTTTATCTGTTAAACAGAGTGGGTTTGAGAATAAATTTCTTTTCTTTTCTTTTCTTTTTTTGAGACTTTGTCTTGCTCTGTCACCCAGGCTGGAGTGCTATGGCACAATCTTGGCTCACTGCAACCTCTACCTCCGAGGCTCAGGTGATGCTCCCACCACTGCTTCCTGAGTAGCTGGGACCACAGGCACATGCCACCACACCCAGCTAATTTTTGTACTTTTAGTAGAGATACAGTTTCATCATGTTGCTCAAGCTGGTCTTGAACTCCTAGACTGAAGCGATCCGCCCACCTCAGCCACCCAAAGTGTTGGGATTATAGGCATGAGCCACTGTGCCCAGCTTGAGAATAAATTTGTTTGGAAGAAAGTGTTCTTAAGAAATTTGTAAACTAGCTGAAAGATTAATTTTCTAGTTTCTCAGGAGAGTAAGGCAGGTACTTTCTCCAGATGAATAGATCTTTACATAGATGCAGACTGCCGGACTATGGATATAAACCTAAACAAGCTTTGAGGCCATTTCTAGTTCCTCAAGAGATGTAGTGGATAAGAAAGGGGGGCTCCCTAGGCAAAGAGGGATGTTAAAGGTTATGGTTTCTCACCACTCCAGGCAAAGTTTAGGGCAGCTTGATAGAGGAGAAGGAGCTGGATCTTTCTTTTCTGTCCATAAAGTCGACAGCACTGCTTATCAGTATGTTTTAGCAGATTCAGGAGCAATAGAACTGATTGGGTTGGGTTTGTCTTAGGTGGTCCTAGAGAAAGTTCAGCTTCTGCCCAATATTCCCCACAACTGCTATTATAGACCAAATAGATGTGGCCTGGGAGTAGCCTAACAGCAGTAGCCTGGGGGACTGATGGTATGGAGGGTATGACCAGATATTTTAGGGGCAGGGCTGCTGAGGCATTCAGGTACTAGGTACCTCATGCGAAATTCTCTTGTCCTTTTAAAAAGACAAATTGCTGAAAACTGACTAGACAGTTTTCTTTTGCACATAGCATTGGTACCTGTGATGGTCAATTTTATGTGTCAACTCGGTATTTGTTCAGCTGTTTGGTCAAATACCAGTTTACATGTTGCTGTGAAGGTATTTTGTAGATGTAAGTAACGGCTATAATCAGTTGACTTTAAATAAAGCCGATTACCCTCCACAGTATGGGCCAGCCTCATCCAATCAGTTCAATGTCTTATTAGCAGAAGCAGAGGTTTCCTCAAGAGGAAGGCATTCAGCTTCAAGACTGTGACATAGAAATTCTGCAGGCCTTCCCTGTAGATTTTGGACCTGCCAGCCTCCACAGTTGTGTGAGCCAATTCCTTAAAATAAATCTCTTAATGTACACATACATATGTCCTGTTGGTTCTGTTTCTTTGGAGAACCCTCACTGATACTCTATCTAAATTCATTAAGCTGCTTAGCTCCCACTTAGAAGTGAAAACATATGATGTTTAGTTTTCCATTTCTGAGTTACTTCACTTAGAATAATAGTTTTCAATTCCATTCAGTTGCTGTGAATGCCATTATTTTGTTCTTTTTTATGACTGAGTAGTATTACTTGGTATATCTATATACCACATTTTCTTCTTTTCTTTTCTTTCTGTTTTTTATTTTTTTTT
>NW_012117977.1:805408-806120 GCF_000951035.1 Colobus angolensis palliatus | reverse complement strand
TAACTTCTTTTCCTCTGGGTAGATACCTAGTAGTGGGATTGCTGGATCAAATGGTAGATCTACTTTTAGTTCTTTATGGAATCTCCACACTATTTTCCACACACAAAAGCATAAGAATGATACATTGGACTTTGGGGACTTGGGGGAAAGGGAGGGATGGGGGTGAATGATAACAGACTACACATTGGATAGAGTTTACACTGCTTGGGTGATGGGTGCACCAAAATCTCAGAAATCACCACTGAAGAACTTATTCATGTAACCAAACACCACCTGTTCATTAAAAACCTATTGAAATAGAAAATAAATTTAGAAATACAAAAAGAAAAGGAATTAAAAATACGTAAATAAAATTTGGCCACTAGAAATTTAAAAAAAAGAAATAAATATTTTCAATTGGTGGTTGGTTGAATCCAAAACAATGAATTGTTTTTTTTTGTCATGCAGTCAGCTTGCGTCAGCTAGCTTTATGTCTAAGGCTTTAACTACTCTAGGGGAACAGTCTGGTGATGAGAGAGTTTCTTTGTAACATGGTTTTTGTTTGGAAAGGCATACATTCCTTTCGAAGGGGATTTTCCAAGGGATCCCTACCAAACACCACTCTTACATTCTTTTTTTTTTTTTTTTTATTATACTTTAAGATCTAGGGTACATGTGGATAACGTACAGGTTTGTTACATATGTATACTTGTGCCATGTTGGTGTGCTGCAC
>NW_012117977.1:800472-804448 GCF_000951035.1 Colobus angolensis palliatus | reverse complement strand
GAAAATTTTTGCAATCTACTCATCTGACAAAGGGCTAATATCCAGAACCTACAAAGAACTCAAACAAATTTACAAGAAAAAAACAAACAACACCATCAGAAAGTGGGCAAAGGATATGAACAGACATTTCTCAAAAGAAGACACTCTTACATTCTTACGTTGGAGAGACCAAACAATAGCATTTGCCACTCCCAACCCTGCTCTGGTAGAGTTTCCCTAGCCCAATTCAGGAGAAAATGTCTCAGAATTTCCAGAGGATTGGATTATCGAATACTTTTCTGGGGACAGACAGAGTGACTTGCTCTACCAGCATTATGTGTATACTGCTTTTTTTTTAGAGATGGGATTTCACTATGTTAGCCAGGATGGTCACGATCTCTTGACCTTGTGATGCATCCTCCTTTGCCTCCCAAAGTGCTGGGATTACAGGTGTAAGCTACCGTACCTGGCCAATTTTTGTGTTTTTAGTAGAGATGGGGTTTCACTATGTTGGCCAGGATGGTCTCGATCTCTTGACCTTGTGCTCTGCCCTCCTTGGCCTCCGAAAGGGCTGGGGTTATAGGTGTGAGCCACCATGCCTGGCCAAGTTTTGTGTTTTTAGTAGAGATAGGGTTTCACCATGTTGGCCAGGATGGTCTCGATCTCTTGACCTTGTGATCCACCCCCCGGGCCTCCCAAAGTGCTGGGATTACAGGTGTGAGCCACCGTGCCTGGCCAATTTCTGTGTTTTTAGTAGAGATGGGGTTTCTCCATGTTGGCCAGGCTGGTCTTGAATTCCTGACCTCATGATCTGCCTGCCTCAGCCTCCCAAGGTGCTGGTATTACAGGCATGAGCCACCACGCCCCCACATATACTGCTTTTTACTGTATTTCACAGTGCTCTCACAAGCAGTATCTTGATGAACCTTTGACATAGGTATGGTAGAGGCTGCTTTGCTTTTTCACACCAGTTTCCTCTTTCTTCCGCAATAAAAACCCTCAATATTTTGCTGAGTTAATTGCTACCCAATAAAAAGACTACTAGTTCTCTGTGAAGCTAGGTGATGTCTAGCTTGTTTTGGCAGTATAGCATTGTGGTTAGGTACACATATTCTGGAATCAGGCTATGTAGGTTGCATTCAAATCTCTGCTTCATCCTTTACTAGCTGTAAATTTCCTTCTCTATGCCTTCGTTTCTGCATCTGTAAAATTATATAATAATTGTACCTGTTATATTGAGTTTCTCTGAACAATAAATGAGTTTATATTTGTAAAGCTTTCAGAGCAGAGCCTAGCACATAGTAAATGCTATGGAAACTCTATTATTTTTATTTTGGCCAACAAGATGAAAGTGTTGTGTGGGATACCTAGGGGAAGGGGAAGTCCATCTGATCCTTTGTGCTTAATCATAGATGAAATGGGGTTGAAGCTTGAATAGCCACCTTAGCCACAAGATGAGGCAACAAGCTAAGAAGTAAGAGCAAGATAGAGCCTAGGCCTCTGACGACTGATGGCTGTGGAGGTGCCACAACAATTCTGGACTCTGTACCTATCTCCAGACTTCTTTTCATGAGAAAAAAAAGAAACTTCCATTTTGTTTAAGACACTGTTGTTATTATAACTTTTTGTTGTTAAATGCAGCCAAACTTAATCTTAACTGATTTAGTAAGTGTGGCAGGAGGTGCTACCTGCTTTTTATAGTTGAGAGATTAAGTATGGTCATCCAGTAAGAGTGAGAATGTTGAATTGAGGGGAAAACAGTGGTTTCAGTAACCCTTATACAGTCTAGCTTGTGACCTGGTATGAGGGAAATCTGTCAGATTTACATGTGGAGAGAGGTGTTCCTTTTCATCCTAGTTCTCTCCTTACCCCCCTCCCCTAACCTGAGCAGAGCCGCTTAACCATTAGCTATCTTTTCCCTCAATGTGGACATCAAAAAAAGACTGGGGCCACATTGATAATTGTGCTTAAGAGGTAGTTAGAGCCCTTTGTTTTCCAAGGCAAACTTCTTTTCTAAACTTATCAAGGTGTTATTTCTATTTCCATCCTTCTTCCTGGAATCTCTTTTCCCCAATTCCCACTGCACATTGAGTCTGGTCGATGCTGTCAGGTCCAACCAAAGACCCATCTTTTTTAGACAACCATCTCTGATTATTCTAGTTCCTTCTCAATGGCTTGTTTAAAGTTCTAGCATGGACCCGGTTCGAAGATGGCTGAATAGGAACAGCTCCAGTCTACAGCTCCCAGCATGACTGATGCAGAAGACGGGTGATTTCTGCATTTCCAACTGAGGTACCAGGTTCATCTCACTGGGGCTTGTGGGACAGTGGGTGCAGCCCATGGAGTGTGAGCAGGGTGGGGCATCACCTCAGCCAGGAAGCACAAAAGGTCAGGAAATTCCCTTTCCTAGGCAAGGGAAGCCATGACAGATGGTACCTGGAGAATTAGGACACTCCCACCCTAATACTGTGCTTTTCCAACGATCTTAGCAAATGACACACCAGGAGATTATATCCTGCGCCTGGCTCAGAGGGTCCCATGCCCATGGATTCTCACTCACTGCTAGCACAGCAGTCTGAGATCGAACTGCAAGGCGGCAGCAAGGCTAGGGGAGGGGCGTCTGCCATTGCTGAGGCTTGAGTAGGTAAACAAAGTGGCCAGGAAGCTTGAACTGGGTGGAGCCCACTGCAGCTCAAGGAGGCCTGCCTGCCTCTGTAGACTCCAACTCTGGGGGCAGGGCACAGCTGAACAAAAGACAGCAGAAACTTCTGCAGACTTAAATGTCCCTGTCTGACAGCTTTAAAGAGAGTAGTGCTTCTCCCAGCACAGAGTTTGAGATCTGAGAACAGACAGACTGCCTCCTCAAGTGGGTTCCTAAGCCCCAAATAGCCTAACTGGGAGACATTTCCCAGTAGGGGCTGACTGACACCTCATACAGCTGGGTGCCCCTCTGAGACAAAGCTTCCAGAGGAAGGATCAGGCAGCAACATTTACCGTTCTGCAATATTTGCGGTTCTGCAGCCTCCGCTGGTGATACCCAGGCAAACAGGGTCTGGAGTGGACCTCCAGCAAACTCCAACAGACCTGCAGCTCAGGGTCCTGACTGTTAGAAGGAAAACTAACAAACAGAAAGGACATCCACACCAAAACCCCAACTGTACGTCACCATCATCAAAGACCAAAGGTAGTTAAAACCACAAAGACAGGGAGAAACCAGAGCAGAAAAGCTGAAAATTCTAAAAATCAGAGCTCCTCTTCTCCTCCAAAGGAACACAGCTCCTCACCAGCAACAGAACAAAGCTGGACGGAGAATGACTTTGACAAGTTGAGAGAAGAAGGCTTCAGATGATCGGTAATAACAAACTTTTCCAAGCTAACGGATGATGTTCAAACCCATCACAAAGAAGCTAAAAACCTTGAGAAAAGATTAGATGAATGGCTAACTAGAATAAACAGTGTAGAGAAGACTTTAAATGATGTGATGGAGCTGAAAACCATGGCATGAGAACTACGTGATGCATGCATAAGCTTCAGTAGCCGATTCGATCAAGTGGAAGAAAGGGTATCAGTGATTGAAGATCAAATGAATGAAATGAAGTGAGAAGAGAAGTTTAGAGAAAAAAAGAGTAAAAAGAAATGAACAAAGCCTCTAAGAAATATGGGACTATGTGAAAAGATCAAATCTACGTCTGATTGGTGTACCTGAAAGTGATGGGGAGAATGGAACCAAGTTGGAAAATACTCTTCAGGATATTATCCAGGAGAACTTCCCCAACCTAGTAAGGCAGGGCAACATTCAAATTCAGGAAATACAGAGAATGCCACAAAGATACTCCTCGAGGAGAGCAACTCCAAGACACATAATTGTCAGATTCACCAAATTTGAAATGAAGGAAAAAATGTTAAGGGCAGCCGGAGAGAAAGGTTGGGTTACCCACAAAGGGAAGCCTATCAGACTAACAGCGGATCTCTCAGCAGAAACTCTACAAGCCAGAAG
>NW_012117977.1:796721-797207 GCF_000951035.1 Colobus angolensis palliatus | reverse complement strand
GTCACCACCAGGCCTGCCCTACAGGAGACCCTGAAGGAAGCCCTAGACATGGAAAGGAACAACCGGTACCAGCCATTGCAAAAACATGCCAAAATGTAAAGACCATCGAGGTTAGGAATTTTCAACCCAGAATTTCATATCCAGCCAAACTAAGCTTCATAAGTGGAGGAGAAATAAAATCCTTTACAGACAAGCAAATGCTGAGAGATTTTGTAACCACCAGGCCTGCCGTACAAGAGCCCCTGAAGGAAGCACTAAACATGGGAAGGAATAACTGGTACCAGCCACTGCGAAAGCATGCCAAATTGTAAAGACCATCAATGCTAGGAAGAAACTGCATCAATAACGAGCAAAATAACCAGCTAATATAATAATGACAGGATCAAATTCACACATAACAATATTAACCTTAAATGTAAATGGACTACATGCTCCAATTAAAAGACACAGACAAGCAAATTGGATAAAGAGTCAAAACCCATCAGT
>NW_012117977.1:789358-791205 GCF_000951035.1 Colobus angolensis palliatus | reverse complement strand
AGCCAAATTCTACCAGAGGTACAAAGAGGAGCTGGTACCATTCCTTCTGAAACTATTCCAATCAATAGAAAAAGAGAGAATCCTCCCTAACTCATTTTATGAGGCCAGCATCATCCTGATACCAAAGCCTGGCAGAAACACAATTAAAAGAAGAGAATTTTAGACCAATATCCCTGATGAACATCGATGCAAAAATCCTCAATAAAGTACTGGCAAACTAAATCCATCAAAAAACTTATCCACCATGATCAAGTTGGCTTCATCCCTGGGATGCAAGGCTGGTTCAACATACACAAATCAATAAATGTAATCCGTCATATAAACAGAACCAAAGACAAAAACCACGTGATTATCTCAATAGATGCAGAAAAGGCCTTCAACAAAATTCAACAGCCCTTCATGCTAAAAACTTTCAACAAACTAGGTATTGACGGGAAGCATCTCAAAATAATAAGAGCTATTTATGACACACCCACAGCCAATATCATACTGAATGGGCAAAAACTGGAAGCATCCCCTTTGAAAACTGGCATAAGACAGAGATGCCCTCTTTCACCATTCCTATTCAACATAGTGTTGGAAGTTGTGGCCAGGGCAATCAGGCAGGAGAAAGAAATAAAGGGTATTCAATTAGGAAAAGAGGAAGTCAAATTGTCCCTGTTTGTAGATGACATTACTGTATATTTAGAAAACTCCATCATCTCAGCCCAAAATCTCCTTAAGCTGATAAGCAACTTCAGCAAAGTCTCAGAATACAAAATAAATGTGCCAAAATCACAAGCATTCCCATATACCAATAACAGACAAACAGAGAGCCAAATTATGAGTGAACTCCCATTCACAATTGCTTCAAAGAGAATAAAACACCTAGGAATCTAACTTACAAGTGATGTGAAGGACCTCTTCAAGGAGAACTACAAACCACTGCTCAATGAAATAAAAGAGGACACAAACAAATGGAAGACCATTCCATGCTCATGGATAGGAAGAATCAATATCGTGAAAATGGCCATACTGCCCAAGGTCATTTATAGATTCAATGCCATCCCCATCAAGCTACCAATGACTTTCTTCACAGAATTGGAAAAAAACTATTTAAAGTTCATATGGAACCAAAAAAGAGACTGCATTGCCAAGACAATCCTAAGCCAAAAGAACAAAACTGGAGGCATCACACTGCCTGACTTCAAACCATACTACAAGGCTACAGTAACCGAAACAGCATGGTACTGGTACCAAAACACACATATAGACCAATGGAACAGAACAGAACCCTCAGAAATAACACCACACATCTACAATCATCTGATCTTTGACAAACATGACAGCAACAAGAAATGGGGAAAGGATTCCTTTTTTAATAAATGGTGCTGGGAAAACTGGCTAGCCATACGTAGAAAGCTGAAACTGGATCCCTTCCTTATACCTTATACAATAATTAATTCAAGATGGATTAAAGACTTAAATGTTAGACCCAAAACCATAAAAACTCTAGAACAAAACCTAGGCAATACCATTCAGGACATAGGCATGGGCAAGGACTTCATTACTAAAACACCAAAAGCAATGGCAACAAAAGTCAAAATTGACAAATGGGATCCAATTAAACTACAGAGCTTCTGCACAGCAAAAGAAACTACCATCAGATTGAACAGGCAACCTACAGAATGGGAGAAAATTTTTGCAATCTACCCATCTGACAAAGGGTTAATATCTAGAATCTACAAAGAACTTAATTTACAAGAAAAAATCCAACAACCCCATCAAAAAGTGGGTAAAGGATATGAACAGACACTTCTCAAAAGAAGACATTTATGCAGCCAACAGACACATGAAAAAATGCTCAT
>NW_012117977.1:785254-788843 GCF_000951035.1 Colobus angolensis palliatus | reverse complement strand
GAGTTAATGGGTGCAGCACACCAACATGGCACATGTATACATATGTAACAAACCTGCACGTTGTGCACATGTACCCTAGAACTTAAAGTACAATAAAAAATACATAAATAAAGTTCTAGCAACGAGGCCCAGTGGCTTGCTACTACTGATAGAAGGAAACCTGAGCCTCCATTATCTGGGATGGTTTGAGAGCTATGCCCATGAAACAATGAAGAAAGAAAGAGGTCCCTACTATGCAGCATAATTACCTGAATGAAACCTGGTGATCAGGGGAGTGATATGTCACAGATGACCTCTCATTTTATCTCCTCCTCTTTGAACTCTTACAATTCTTACTTATGTTATCCAGAAGTCAACTCAAGACTTGGGTTGATTGAAACGTTTCATATTGTCATGTTATTGAGAATAACTTGCCTTTCTATTCTTTATTGCCTAGTGCCTTCCTTTGCATATCCAAAGTATCTTTTATTTATAGTAGTCCATCTTTTGCAGGGTACCTTACTTTGGCAGTATAAAGAACTAGCAGAGGCTATTAAATATATTTTTCTTCTCCTTTCCCACCAATCTCCATGAGGGGAAGGGATCATATTTCCACTAGTTTGAAATATGCCTCCTCCCTTAGCATACAAATGTGGAAAAATTAGTTTTGGGTTTAAAAAATAACTTTAAAATTAAATGTTACACTAATAATACTTACTATTTATTATTTACTATGGAAAGCACTATGTGAAATCCTTTATGTACGTTATTTTATTTAATAACTGTACATATTTTATAGATAAAGAAAGAAGCTTGGGAAGGTTAAGTAGCTTGTCCAAAGTCACATAGCTGGTATTTGAACTCAGGTCAGTCTAACCCCAAATTTCATTAATTCAGCAGCATGCTGTACTGCCTCTCTTTTTCAGTACTCCTTACTTAATCTGTATAATTTAATTAAACATTTGGCAATATAGTATAGTGGATATAATGGTTCTAGCACCAAACCTGGGTTTGAATCTGAACTTGTTCTCTTGCTAGTGGTATGACCTTGGGCATATGTACATCATTAAATGAATGAATGAATAATATGTCTTACAGGAATGCGGTGAAGATTAGATGTGAACATTCCCAGCACACAGCAGATGCTAGATGAAAGTGTTTTTTCCTCTGCTCTTCTTCTTTCATGTGTTTAGCTTGTTTCCCAAGGAGACTACACATACCTTAAGGAGAGCAACTATATGTTTGATTTCCTGCATAGCCTCAGAATCATACACAGTGCTAGGCACATGATAGTAGGGCAATTAAAACTTTTGGTATTGACTTAAAGGAAGTATTTTGTATTAAAATTTAACAACTGCAAAATAGTTTGAGAGACTTTTCTCCATTTTAGATGCAAATAATTAACTAGCAAAGTATCACCGTGGTCCTCTTCCTTTGTAGTATGTGGTAATAGTATAAGTTTATTTCTAAATGCTTTAGCAAATATTTTCTACCTTCTAACTCAGGAGATGAGTAATTTTTGCTGGAAGCATTTCCATTTTACTTATTTCCGTATCCTCTACCAAAATGAGAATTGGCTTTTGATCTGAGAATAACTTTGGAAAGCCTTGGCTGGACATCTTTAGGGCATTGAAAAAAGTTTTCCTGTAAATTTAAGTTCCTTGTAGATTCTGGATATTAGATCTTTGTCAGATGGGTAGATTGCAAAAATTTTCTCCCCTTCTGTAGGTTTTCTGTTCACTCTGATGATAGTTTCTTTTGCTGTGTAGAAGCTCTTTGGTTTAATTAGATCCCATTTGTCAATTTTGGCTTTTGTTGCAACTGCTTTTGGTGTTTTTGTTATGAAGTCTTTGCCCATGACTATGTCCTGAATGGTATTGCCTAGGTTTTCTTCTAGGGTTTTTATGCTTTTGGGTTTTACATTTAAGTCTTTAATTCATCTTGAGTTAATTTTTGTATAAGGTATAAGGGAGGGGTCTAGTTTCAGTTTTCTGCATACTGCTCCCAGTTTTCCCAGCACCATTTATTGACTAGGGAATCCTTTCTTCATTGCTTATTTTTGTCATGTTTGTCAAAGATCAGATGATTGTAGATGTGTGGTGTTATTTCTTAGGTCTCTGTTCTGTTCCCTTGGTCTATATATGTGTTTTGGTACCAGTACCATGCTGTTTTGGTTACTGTAGCCTTGTAGTAGTATAGTTTGAAGTCAGTCTTCTTTGGTTCCATGTAAGATGAAAAGTAGATTCTTCTAATTCTCTGAAGAATATCAATGGTAGTTTGATGGGAATAGCATTGAATCTATAAATTACTTTGGGCAGTATGGCCATTTTCACAATATTGATTCTTCCTATCCATGAGGATGGAATGTTTTTCCATTTATTTGTGTCCTCTCTTATTTCCTTGAGCAGCACTTTATAGTTCTCCTTGAAGAGATCCTTCACATCCCTTGTTACTGTATTCCTAGGTATTTTATTCTGTTTGTAGCAATTGTGAATGGCAGTTCATTCATGATTTGGTTCTCTGTTTGTCTATTGTTGTTGTACAGGAATACTAGTTATTTTTGCACATTGACTTTGTATCCTGATACTTTGCTGAAGTTGCTTATCAGCTTAAGGAGTTTTTGGGTTGAAACGATGAGGTTTTCTAAATGTAGAACCATATCATCTGCAAACAGACAATTTGACTTCCTGTCTTCCTATTTGAATACCCTTTGTTTCCTTCTCTTGCCTGATTTTCCTGACCAGAACTATCAATTCTGTGTTGAACAGGAGTGGTGAGAGAGGGAGTCCTTGTCTTGTACCGGTTTTCAAAGGGAATGCTTCCAGCTTTTGCCCATTCAGTATGATACTGGCTGTGGGTTTGTCATAAATAGCTCTTACTTTTTGAGATATGTCCCATCAATACCTAGTTTATTGAGAGTTTTTAGCACGAAGGGCTGTTGAATTTTGTTGAAGGCCTTTTCTGCATCTTTTGAGATAATCATGTGGTTTTTGTCTTTGGTTCTGTTTATATGATGGATTACATTTGTTGATTTGCGTATGTTGAACCAGCCTTGCATCCCAGGGATGAAGCCAACTTGATCATGGTGGATAAGTTTTTTGATGTGCTGCTGGATTCGGTTTGCCAGTATTTTTTTTGACTTATTTAATGAAAATATTTTTATTAGAAAATTATATTTCTCTTTACAAAGTATGTATTCTTTCTTGCATCTATATAGTCTATCAATTTTTTTTTATTATACTTTAAGTTCTAGGGTACATGTACACAACGTGCAGGTTTGTTACATATGTATACATGTGCCATGTTGGCGTGCTGCATCCATTAACTCGTCATTTACATTAGGTATATCTCCTAATGCTATCCCTCTACCCCACAACAGGCCCTGGTGTGTGATATTCCCCTTCCTGTGTCCAAGTGTTCTCATTGTTCAATTCCCACCTATGAGTGAGAACATGAAGTGTTTGGTTTTCTGTCCTTGTGATAGTTTGCTGAGAATGATGGTTTCCAGCTTCATCCGCGTCCCTCCAAAGACATGAACTCATCCTTTTTTATGGCTGCATAGTATTCCATGGTGTATATGTGCCACATTTTCTTAATCCAGTTTATCACT
>NW_012117977.1:777898-785204 GCF_000951035.1 Colobus angolensis palliatus | reverse complement strand
GCAATAAACATACGTGTGCATGTGTCTTTACAGCAGCATGATTTATAATCCTTTGGGTATATACCCAGTAATGGAATGGCTGGGTCAAATGGTATTTCTAGTTCTAGATCCTTGAGGAATCGCCACACTGTCTTCCACAAGGCTTGCCAGTATTTTATTGAGGATTTTCACATCGATGTTCATCAGGGATATTGGCCTGAAGTTTTCGTGTGTGTATGTGTCTCTCTGCAGCAACCCCATCAAAAAGTGGGCAAAGGATATGAACAGACAAATCTCAAAAGAGGACATTTATGTGGCCAACGAACATTTGAAAAAAAGCTCATCACTGATCATTAGAGAAATGCAAATCAAAACCACAATGAGGTACCATCTCATGCCAGTAAGAAGGGCGATTATTAAAAAGTCAAGAAACAATAGATACTGGCGAGGCTGTGGAGAAATAGGAACACTTTTTCACTGTTGGTGGGAATGTAAACCAGCTTAACCATTGTGGAAGACAGTGTGGCAATTCCTCAAGGATCTGGAACCAGAAATACCATTTGACCCAGCAATCCCATTACTGGGTATATACCCAAAGGCATATAAATCAGTCTACTATAAAGATACATGCACACATATGTTTATTGCAACACTATTTACAATAGCAAATACATGGAACCAACCCAAATGCCCATCAATGATTGACTGGATAAAGAAAATGTGGTACATATACACCATGGAATACTATGCAGCCATAAAAAGGAATGAGATCATGTCCTTTGCAGGGACATGGATGAAGCTGGAAGCCATCATCCTCAGCAAACTAACACAGGAACAGAAAACCAAACACTGTATGTTCTCACGCATAAGTGGGAGTTGAACAATGAGAACACATGGACACAGGGAGGGGAGCAACACACACTGGGGCCCATGGGAGTTGGGGTAAGGAGAGGGAACCTAGATGATTGGTCAATAGATGCAGCAAACCACCATGGCACACATATACCTATGTAACAAACCTGTGCATTCTGCACATGTATCCCAGAACTTAAATTAAAAAATAAAAAATAAAAATAAAAAATAAAAAAGTTTTAAGTTAGTTCACTCAGATGACTAGTCAAGTTAAAAAACTTTAGCCGACCCAAACTATTTGTTTGAGTGAGTTGTGTGTTTGATTAGGTTAATTTGCAAGAGTTTTGCAGTTAAAGTTACTGAGGGCATGTCTTGATATTTTAGGGCTTTGTGTTTAAACCACGATTTGAGATCCTTGAAGAGAGATTAAAAGACATGGGTGATAGACAAAAGGTCCAATATATGTCTAAAATGAATTTCTAATGGAAGTACTAGAGAGAATGGGGGACAACTAATTTTTAAAGAGATAATGAATTTTTTTTCGGAATTGATGAATGATGGGAGTCTTGAAATTCAAAAAGCACAAGTCCTAAGTAGAATGAGTAAAAATAAGTCTGCTTCTAGATATATCATAGTAAAATTGCAGAGCACCAAAAACAAAGAAAAGCTCTTAAAATTAACTTGCTCAAGATCATAAAGCTAGTTAGTAGTGAAGTCAGTATTCAAACCCAGTGTTTTTAATCACTACTAGTACCAGATCATCTAGTTACAAGCTCTAATTTATGGATGAGGTAAATTGAGGCCAAGAGATGACAGAGATTTGTTTTTGGAGTTTATGGTAGTAGGTCTTGAAGTTATACTGGTTTCTTTACCTCAGATTTAGGAAAATCCCCATTGTGAGTGGTAAGAGGAGCCACGCTGTACCTTGGAAGCAATAATTCATGGGTTGTAGACTGTTGTTTCCAGAATGATCGGCAGACACTGCAGAACATAGCTAACAAAAATGTCCAACACTTATGTAGTGCTTACCATGTGACATTAACCCAGTTAATTTTTATGTCAGCTCAGCGAGTTAGATAATGGTTTTATCACAGTCTTTTAGATGGGAAACTAAGGCACTCAGAGGAGGAAAGTAATTTGCCACATTCACAAAGCTAGTAAGCAGAAGAACCAGGATTTACACCCTAGGCAGCCTGGCTGCTAAGTTTTTAACCTCTGCACTATGCTTCTGCTAGCGCAAACAAAATAAACCGTGTGAAGTCCGAAGCTGTGTCTGTCTTGTTCACTGCTGTATCCCTAGGACCCAGTATAATGCTTGGCACATATTAGATACTCAATAAATATTTATTATATTAATTAAGTAATAAATAAGTGAATAAATTTGATTTGTGATGCATATTCAGTGTGGCTGTGTGGACTGAGCTGTTCCATTACCAGCTAGCTACTTAGTAATAGTGAAATTTCTTGCAAATGGGACCAATTTGCACTTGGGCAATTAGAGCTGTGCCTAACTACCCTTTGCTCACATCATCAGTTTTACTCTGCAGTGTTGGAGATCTACTAAAGTGAATCTCCTGGTTCTGAGTCCCAGCTGAACCCTAGATGCCACCTGCTGACTTGTGATTGTTTGGAGCCTGAGGCATCAGGACCCTGGGTGGAGAGAGTCCAATTTATGATTTAAAAATATGTATCTGTACCACAGAGTCAACATTAGGCAGCTGGAAACTATTCACATCCTGTGTATTCTCTCTGGGGGTAGGGAGACTGACTGATCATGTGATCACAGAGCACACAGATTATTAGCAGGATAAAATAATCAACGTGCTTAAAACATAAAAGCTTCTGAGGGGCAATCGGAAGCCATCTGTCTCTTAGCTCTGAGACCAAACTCAAGGCTAGTGTTAGGCCTCTTGTGCATTACAGTTTCATTTTACTCTTAATTCAAACCAGATTCCTATTAAAACAGACTCCTAATAAAACTTAACAGCCTAAGTGGGTAATCACTCTCTTAAAAATGAAATCTCACTGCCTCCACTCTGGGGCCCTTATATGGCATTATATAATTTTTAAAGTTTTAAGCGAGTAAGTTTCCATTGAAAAGATGGCAGAGATTTACTTGTGTATCTTAGTCCTCAGAGTACATAGCTGTATTTACAATGGAATCATTGGTATTCTCAGTTTGATGATGCAACTTAGTAGAAGTAATGTGTCATTCACTGCTTAATATGATTATATCTATTCAGGAACTTTGATCTGAGCACTATACTTAAACTGATGGGTTTATTCAGTAAAGTAATTAGTAAAAGACTAATTTAATAATGCAACTGACTTTGTTCATCACCTCTACACTGAGCAAACCCGTTGTTTTCTTGAATCGTTTGCCCCTACCATTTGGTTTCGAACTCTGTAGTTATGTTCCCAATAAAACCAGGCTACAAGTTGGTCAAACCAGTTGCTTAGATAGTGCAAACATCTGAAACTTCCAAAAACATTGGCATTCTGTTGTCCTCTCTTGATCAGAAATAGAGAGATTTGGTCATTCAATCATGATAAAAAAAAGACAATGAAAGTGTAAATTATTAACAGAATGTTGTCAACACATACTATTTTCCTCATTACAATGTGACTATTTGTCAAGGGTGTTGTTACCTGAGAAATCACTGACATTGGAGGCATATAGGTAATACACTCATCTTTTTCTAAATTAGAAGACTTCAACTAGGCTTGAACATCATTAGTAAATGCTCGTTTTCCTCTGAATAAACCCTTTAATTTACATCCATCATCAAACATTTCCTAAGACAAAAGCTGGTGATCTTTTGATTTCAGGCACTATTCTCGTTGATAATTGTCATTAACTGAATAGAGCTGGATCTACTCTCTTTTCTCTGTATTTCTCTTACCAGAACATGAGTATTCTGCTTTCTTAGGTATATAACTAAAAGATGGATAAATCAAAGAGGTAGAAGAATTATCTTGGACTGAAGGAGGTGGAGGTGCTATAAATATATGTCTAGACACCCGCTTTTTAACTTCCATCTCTGCATCATTAAAAAATGTATTAATGAAGGCCCTGTTCACATATCTATTATCAATTCTAATTATTTGTGTGTTTGAATCAAGCTCTCCTGCTTTCATTAGTGTCATTAACGCCTGTCAGCAAATGATAATGTGGGAGAATCTCACAAATTTATATGCATTCCCAGAGTGGAGACCCAACAACAGTCAGTGTTCTTGCATGACAGCAGCTGTAACAAATGGCCATCCTTCCCAGGAGAAGTGTAAACAGGTCACTAATTAATGCATTTACCATTAGACTCTGTTTAGTTTTCAGTCATAGCATGTCATTCATTATGTTGGGACATCAAGTACAATGTCGTTATGGAAATGAGGTATTTGTACATTCTCCATAGATCCATGTGACAGATTGAGTTATCTACCTGTTTTTCTCTCAGCACTTTCCCAGATATCAGAGAGTACATGAATGACCTTGGAGAAGGTCCTACTTTATTACTGGGCTTCTAGTGTAAATGACATAATGAGTTGGCAGTTTATTTAAATACATGCAATGAAAATCGGCTCTTGGTGAGGGATAAAGTTGGGGAAAAACTAAGAGGATTAAGAGGAAAAAGGGAAAATAAATTCTAAATGTTAGGAGTTGTGCTATAATGTCAGGAAATTTAAATCAAAATTAGAAGTGGAGTGGTACAATGAGAAGTTCATTGCTTCCAAAAGACTGAAAAGTAGACTTTGATGGTCAAGCTCCTTCCCCTATATCCACAAAATGGTCAACAGCTCCCCAAGAAAGATATAGTTGAGACAAACTTTTTTTTTCTTCCAGCTGGCAATTCTAAATTCCCTAAATCCTTAGATTAAAGCTTCAAATAAAGAATGGGGCATCAAAGAAGACTAGTCATGCCTTATTTGTTAACTGTATATATTATGTTATATGTCGATCACAAATAGCAGTTCTTATCATAGCTCATCCATTCATTTACTTAATAAATACTTAATGAGTAACACTCTGGGCCAGGTTATATGTTTGGGATACAGAGATGAAAATGATATAGACTTACCCTTCAAGAAACTTAAGAGACAGACAAACTGACAATACAGTGTGGTTATTATAAGTGAGATAAGTACTATGATAATTGTATGCCCAGGATGCTGTGGAAGTATAAAGGATGAATTCTTCATGGTAAGCATAGGGAGGGTTGCACAGAAAAGGTAACATTTAAACTGAGTCTTAAAGGAAAAGTAGGAATTTTTAGAAGAGGAAGGGAGGGGACAGGTATGTTAGGTGGAGGAAATAGGATGTGCAAAGGTAAAAGCACATTAAACAATGTACTATATTTACAGAATGGTAACAAAGGTGGCTGGAACATTGTTTGCATAGGGGATAGACTATGACAAGGAGCAATGAGAAATGGTTGTATGAGAAGTAGATGAGGACCAAACAGAGTAGAGTTTTATATGCCATGCTGAGAGGGTTTGTACTATATATTATGAAGGAAGTAAAGACTTAATAGAAGCATGACGTAGCCAAGTTGCTTTTCCTTTTCTTTTTCTTTCTTTTTTTTTTTTTTTAAGAAATTAATCTTGTGACACTGTGGAGGATGAACTGGAATGGGGAGATTGGAGACTGGGAGAGTGAACAGGAGCTTGATAAAATAGTCTAATCAAGTGATAATTTTTCAAAGTCAGATCAGGATTAATAACTCTCAGGATCATAGGCCTTTTACTAGACCTTCCTTCCTGGAAGAGCTACCTTTCCTAGGGTCATGAAAGAAACTTCTTTTTCTTTTTTTTAACTTTTAAGTTTAGGGTACACATGTAGGTTTGTTACATAGGTAAACTTGTGTCATGGGGGTTTGTTGTTATTATGAAGGAAGTAAAGACTTAATAGAAGCATGACATAGCCAGTTTGCTTTTTCTTTTCTTAAATGTTATTTTATCACTCAGGTATTAAGCCTATTACCTATTAGTTATTTTTCCTGACCCTCTCTCTCTTCCCACCATCTACCCTCTGATAGGCCCCAGTGTGTGTTGTTCTCCTCTTTGTGTCCATGTGTTCTCATAATTTGGCTCCCACTTAGAAGTTTACTGCACTTATCAACCCATCACCTAGGTATTAAGCCCCACATGCATTAGCTATTTATCATGATGCTCTCCCTCTCCTCACCTCCATAACAGGCCCTGGTGTGTGTTGTTCCCCTCCTTGTGTCCATGTGTTCTCATTGTTCAGCTCTCACTTATGAGTGAGAACATGAAGTATTTGGTTTTCTGTTCCTGTTTAGATTGCTAAAGATAATGGCCTCCAGCTCCATCTATGTCCCTGTAAAGGACATGATCTTGTTCTGTATTATTATTGTTGGTTATTATTATTATACTTTAAGTTCTGGGATACATGTACAGAACATGCAAGTTTGTTACATAGGTATACACGTGCCATGGTGATTTGCTGCACCCATAAACCCATCATCTACATTGGGTATTTCTCCTAATGCTATCCCTCCCCTAGCCCCCACTCCCCGACAGGCCCTAGTGGTTGATGTTCCCATTCCTTAGTCCATGTGTTCTCATTGTTCAACTCTCACTTATGAGTGAGAAAATGCAGTGTTTGGTTTTCCGTTCCTGTGTTAGTTTGCTGAGAATGATGGTTTCCAGCTTCATCCATGTCCCTGCAAAGGACATGAACTCAACATTTTTATGGCTGCATAGTATTCCATGGTGTATATGTGCCACATTTTCATTATCCAGTCTATCACTGATGGGCATTTGGGTTGGTTCCAAGACTTTGCTATTGTGAATAGTGCTGCAATAAACATACATGTGCATGTGTCTTTATAGTAGAATGATTTATAATCCTTTCAGTATATACCCAGTAATGAGTTTGCTGGGTCAAATGGTATTTCAGGTTCTAAATCCTTGAGGAATTGCCACACTGTCTTCCACAAGGGTTGAACTAATTTACATTCCCACCAACAGTGTAAAAGCATTTCTATGTCTTTAGATCCTCTCCAGCATCTGTTGTTTCCTGACTTTTTAATGATTGCCATTCTAACTGTCATGAGGTGGTATCTCATTATGGTTTTGAGTTGCGTTTCTCTAATGACCAGTGATGATGAGCTTTTTTTCATATGCTTGTTGGCCGCATGAACGTCTTCTTTTGAGAAATGTGTGTTCATTTCTTTTGCCCACTTTTCGATGGGGTTGTTTGTTTTTTCTTCTACATTTGTTTAAATTCCTTGTAGATTTTGGATGTTAGCCCTTTGTTAGATGGGTAGATTGCAAAAATTTTCTCATATTCTATAGGTTGCCTGTTCACAGTCATGATAGTTTCTTTTGCTGTGCAGAAGCTCTTTAGTTTAATTAGATCCCATTTGTCAATTTTGGATTTTGTTGCCATTGCTTTTGGTGTTTTAGTCATGAAGTCTTTGCCCATGCCTATGTCCTGAATGGTATTGCCTAGGTT
>NW_012117977.1:761626-777848 GCF_000951035.1 Colobus angolensis palliatus | reverse complement strand
CCTCCCAAGTAGCTTGGACTACAGGTGCTCGCCACCTCATCTGGCTAATTTTTTGTATTTTTAGTAGAGACGGGGTTCACCATGTTAGCCAGGATGGTCTCAATCTCCTGACCTTGTGATCCACCCAGCTCGGCCTCCCAAGGTGCTGGGATTACAGGCATGAGCCACTGCGCCTGGCCCTGTGCCACATTTTCTTTATCCAGTCTAACATTGATGGGCATTTGGGTTGGTTCCAAGTTTTTGCTATTGTGAATAGTGCTGCAATAAACATACATGTGCGTGTGTATTTATAGTAGAATGATTTATAATCCTTTGGGTTATACATCCAGTAATGGGTTTATAATTTATAATCCTTTGGGTTATAAATCCAGTAATGAGATTGCCATGTCAAATGGTATTTCTAGTTCTAGATCCTGGAGGAATCGCCACACTGTCTTCCACAAAGGTTGAACTAATTTACACTCCCACCAATGGTGTAAAATCATTCCTATTTCTCCACATCCTCTCCAGCATCTGTTGTTTCCTGACTTTTTAATGATCGCCATTCTAACTGGTGTGAGATGGTATCTCTTTGTGGTTTTAATTTGCATTTCTCTAATGACCAGTGATGATGAGCTTTTCTTCATCTGTTTGTTGGCCGTATTATGTCTTATTTTGAAAAGTGTCTGTTCATATCCTTTGCCCACTTTTTGATGGGGTTGCTTATTTTTTCTTGTAAATTTGTTGAAGTTCCCTGTAGATTCTGGATAATAGCCCTTTGTAAGATGGATAGATTGCAAAAATTCCCTCCCATTCTGTAGGTTATCCTATTACCTGTTCACCCTGATGATAGTTTCTTTTGCTGTGCAGAAGCTCTTTAGCTTAAGTAGATCACATTTGTCAATTTTGGATTTTGTTGCCATTGCTTTTGGTGTTTTAGTCATGAAGTCTTTGCCCATGCCTATGTCCTGAATGGTATTGCCTAGGTTTTCTCCTAGGGTTTTTATGGTTTTAGGTCTACATTTAAGTCTTTAATCTGTCTTGAGTTAATTTTTGTATAAGGTGTAAGGAAGGGATCCAGTTTCAGTTTTCTGCATATGGCTAGCTAGTTTCCCCAACACCATTTGTTAAATAGGGAATCCTTTCCCCATTGCCTTTTTTTGTCAGGTTTACCAAGATCAGATGATTGTAGATGTGTGGTGTTACTTCTGAGGCCTCTGTTCTGTTCCATTGGTCTATATGTGTGTTTTGGTACCAGTACCATGCTGTTTTGGTTACTGTAGCCTTGTAGTAATATAGTTTGAAGTCAGGTAGCGTGATGCCTCCAGCTTTGTTCCTTTTACATAGGATTGTCTTAGGTACATGGGCTCTTTTTTGGTTCCAGATGAAGTTTAAAGTAGTTTTTTAAAATTCTGTGAAGAAAGTCCATGGTAGCTTGATGAGGAAATGGGTAGTATGGCCATTTTCACGATATTGATTCTTCCTATCCGTGAACATGCAATGTTTTTCCATTTGTTTGTGTCCTCTCTTATTTCTTTGAGCAGTGATTTATAGTTCTCCTTGAAGAGATCCTTCACATCCCTTGTAAATTGTATTCCTAGGTATTTTATTCTCTTCGTAGCAATTGTGAACGAGAGTTCACTCATGTTTTGGCTCTTTCTCTGTTTGTCTATTATTGGTATACAGGAATGCTTGTGATTTTTGCACACTGATTTTGTATCCTGAGACTTTGCTGAAGTTGCTTATCACCTTAAGGAGATTTCGGGATAAGACGATGAGGTTTTCTAAATATACAATCATGTCATCTGCAAACAGAGACAATTTGACTTCCTCTCTTCCTATTTGAATACCCTTTATTGCTTTCTGTTGCCTGATTGCCCTGGCCAGAACTTCAATATTATGTTGAATAAAAGTGGTGAGAGAGGGCATCATTGTCTTGTGCCAGTTTTCAAAGGGAATGCTTCCAGCCTTTGCCCATTCAGTATGATATTGGCTGTGGGTTTGTCATAAATAGCTCTTATTATTTTGAGATACATTCTATTAATAGCTAGTTTATGTAGAGTTTTTAGTATGAAGGGCTGTTGAATTTTGTTGAAGGCCTTTTCTGCATCTATTGAGATAATCATGTGGTTTTTGTCATTGGTTTTGTTTATGTGATGGATTACGTTTATTGATTTGTGTGTGTTGAACCAGCCTTGCATCCCAGGGATGAAGCCAACTTGATCGTGGTGGATAAGCTTTTTGATGTGCTGCTGGATTTGATTTGTCCGTATTTTATTGAGGATTTTCATATCAATGTTCATTAGGAATATTGGTCTGAAAGTTTCTTTTTTTGTTGTGTCTCTGCCAGGTTTTCATATCAGGATGATGCTGGCCTCATAAAATGAGTTAGGGAGGATTCCCTCTTTTTCTATTGATTGGAATAGTTTCAGAAGGAAGGGTACCAGCTCCTCCTTGTACCTCTGGTAGAATTCAGCTGTGAATCCATCTGGTCCTGGACTTTTTTTTGGTTGGTAGGTTACTAATTATTGCCTCAATTTCAGAGCCTGTTATTGGTCTATTCAGGGATTCAACTTCTTCCTGGTTTAGTCTTGGGAGAAAGTATGTGTCCAGGAATTTATCCATTTCTTCTAGATTTTCTAGTATATTTGCTTAGAGGTGTTCATAGTATTCTCTCATGGCAGTTTGTATTTCTGTGGGATCAGTGGTGATATGCCCTTTATCATTTTTTACTGTGTCTATTTGATTCTTCTCTGTTTTCTTCTTTATTAGTCTGGCTAGCAGTCTATCTATTTTGTTAATCTTTTCAAAACACCAGCTCCTGGATTCACTGACTGTTTGAAGGGTTTTTCATGTCTGTATCTCATTCAGTTCTGCTCTGATCTTAATTATTTCTTTTGAATTTTTTGCTCTTGCTTCTCTAGTTTTTTTTTAATTGTGATCTTAGGTTGTCAAGTTTAGATCTATCTGGCTTTCTCCTGAGGGCATTTAGTACTATAAATTTCCCTCTACACACTGCTTTAAATGTGTCCCAGAGATCCTTGTACGTTGTGTCTTTGTTCTCATTGGTTTCAAGGAACTTATTTATTTCTGCCTTAATTTCGTTATTTACCAAGTAGTCATTTAGGAGCAGGTTGTTCAGTTTCCATGTAGTTGTGCAGTTTTGAGTGAGTTTCTTAATCCTGAGTTCTAATTTGATTGCACTGTGGTCTGAGAGACTGCTTTTTATGATTTCCATTGTTTTGCATTTGCTGAGGAGTGTTTTACCTTCAATTATGTGGTCAATTTTAGAATAAGCGTGATGTGGTGCTAAGAAGAATGTATATTCTGTTGATTTGGAGTGAAGAGTTCTGTAGATGTGTATTAGGTCTGTTTGGTCCAGAGCTGAGTTCAAGTCCTGAATATCCTTGTTAATTTTCTGTCTTGTTGATCTGTCTAATAATGACAGTGGAGTGTTAAAGTCTCCCAATTTTATTGTGTGGGAGTCTAAGTCTCTTTGTAGGTCTCTAAGAGCTTGCTTTATGAATCTGGGTGCTCCTGTATTGGGTGCATATATATTTAGGATAGTTAGCTCTTGTTGCATTGATCCCTTTACCATTATGTAATTCCCTTCTTTGTCTTTTTTGATCTTTGTTGGTTTAAAGTCTGTTTATCAGAGACTAGGATTGCAACTCCTGCTTTTTTTCACTTTCCATTTGCTTGGTGAATATTCTTCCATCCCTTTTCTTTGAGCCTATGTGTGTCTGAACGTGAGATGGGTCTCCTGAATACAGCACACCAATGGGTTTTGACTCTTTAGCCAATTTGCCAGTCTCTGTCTTTTAATTGGGGGATTTAACCCATTAACATTTAAGGTTAATATTGTTATGTGTGAATTTGATCCTGTCATTATGATGCTAACTGGTTATTTTGCCCATTAGTTGATGTGATGTCTTCATATTGTTGAGGGTCTTTAAAATTTGGTGTTTTTGCAGTGGCTGTTACCAGTTTTACCTTTCCATATTTAGTGCTTCCTTCAGGAGCTCTTGCAAGGTAGGCCTGGTGGTGACAAAATCTCTCAGCATTTGCTTGTTTATAAAGGATTTTATTTCTCCTTCAATTATGAAGCTTAGTTTGGCTGGATATGAAATTCTGGGCTGAAAATTCTTTTCTTTAAGAATGTTGAATATTGGCCCCCACTGTCTTCTGGCTTGTAGGTTTTCTGCAGAGAGATCTGCTGTTAGTTTGATGGGCTTCCCTTTCTGGGTAACCCAACCTTTCTCTCTGGCTGCCCTTAACATTTTTTCCTTCATTTCAACCTTTGTGTTCCTGACGATTATGTGTCTTGGGGTTGCTCTTCTCAAGGAGTATCTTTGTGGTGTTCTCTGTATTTCCTGAATTTGAATGTTGGCTGGTCTTGCTGGGTTGGGGAAGTTCTCCTGGAGAATATCCTGAAGAGTGTTTTCCAACTTGGTTCCATTCTCCCCATCACTTTCAGGTACACCAATCAAATGTAAGTTTGTTTTTTTCACATAGTCCTATATTTCTTGGAGGCTTTGTTCATTCCTTGTCATTCTTTTTCCTCTAATCTTGTCTTCACACTTTATTTCATTAAGTTGGTCTTCAATCTCTGATATCCTTTCTTCCACTTGATCAGTTCAGCTATTGACACTTGTGTATGCTTCCCAAAGTTCTTGTGCTGTGTTTTTCCACTCCACCAGGTCATTTATGTTCTTCTCTAAACTGGTTATTCTAGTTAGCAATTCCTGTAACCTTTTATCAAGATTCTTAGCTTCCTTCTCACCTAATGCTGCCAACATGGTGTTCAGGTGCTTCATGGAGGTTGGCCGGGTGGCCTATGTCTCCTTTGGACCTCATGCCAGGAAATTGGTTGCGATTGTAGATGTTATTGATCAGAACAGGGCTTTGGTCGATGGACCTTGCACTCAAGTGAGGAGACAGGCCACGCCTTTCAAGTGCATGCAGCTCACTGATTTCATCCTCAAGTTTTCACACAGTGCCCTCCAGAAGTATGTCCGACAAGCCTGGCAGAAGGCAGACATCAATACAAAATGGGCAGCCACACGATGGGCCAAGAAGATTGAAGCCAGAGAAAGGAAAGCCTAGATGACAGATTTTGATCATTTTAAAGTTATGAAGGCAAAGAAAATGAGGAACAGAATAATCAAGAATGAAGTTAAGAAGCTTCAAAAGGCAGCTCTCCTGAAAGCTTCTCCCAAAAAAGCACCTGGTACTAAGGGTACTGCTGCTGCTGCTACAGCTGCTACAGCCGCTGCTAAAGTTCCAGCAAAAGAGATGACCACCGCAAGTAAAAAGGCTCCAGCCCAGAAGGTTCCTGCCCAGAAAGCCACAGGCCAGAAGGCTGCGCCTGCTCCAAAAGCTCAGAAGGGTCAGAAAGCTCCAGCCCAGAAAGCACCTGCTCCAAAGGCATCTGGCAAGAAAGCATAAGTGACAATCAAAAAAAGTAATAAAGGCTCTTTTTGACATGAAAAAAAAAAGATTCTTAGCTTCCTTGCATTGGGTTAGAACATGCTCCTTTAGCTCGGAGGAGTTTGTTATTACCCACCTTCTGAAGCCTACTTCTGTCAATTTGTCAAACTCATTCTCCATCCAGTTTTGCTCCCTTGCTGGCAAGGAGTTGTGATTCTTTGGAGGAGAAGAGGCATTCTGGTTTTTGGAATTTTCAGCCTTTTGTGCTGTTTTTTCCTCATCTTCATGGATTTATATACCTTTGGTCTTTGATGTTGGTGACCTTTGGATGGGTTTTTTGAGTGGACATCCTTTTGGTTGATGTTAATTTTATTTCATTCTATTTGTTAGTTTTCCTTATACCAGTCAGTCCCCTCTGCTGCAGGTCTGCTGGAGTTTGCTGGAGGTCCACTTCAGATGCTGTTTGCCTGGGTATCACCATCAGAGGCTGCAGAACAGCAAAGATTGCTGACTGTGTCTTCCTCTGGAAGCTTTGTCCCAGAGGGGCACTAGCCAGACACCAGCTAGAGCTCTCCTGTATGAGGTGTCTTTCGACCCCTGCTGGGAGGTGTCTCCGAGTCAGGAGGCACGGGTGTCAGGGATCCACTTGAGGAGGCAGTGTGTCCTTTAGCAGAGCTCAAGCGCTGTGCTGGGAGATCTGCTGCTCTCTTCAGAAGCAGCAGGCAGGAACATTTAACTTTGCTGAAGCTGCACCCACAGCCACCCCTTCGCCTAGGTGTTTTGTCCCAGAGAGATGGGAGTTTTATCTATAAGCCCCTGAGTGGGGTTGCTGCCTTTCTTTCAAAGATGCCTTGCCCAGAGAGGAGGAATCTAGAGAGGAAGTCTAGCTACACTGGCTTTGCCATGCTGCAGTGGACTCCGCCCAGTTCGAACTTCCTAGAGGCTTTGTTTACACTGTGAGGGGAAAACATGCCTACTCAAGCCTCAGTAATGGTGGACGCCCCTCCCCCCACCAGGCTTGAGCATCCCAGGTCCACTTGAGACTGCTGTGCTGGCAGCAAGAATTTCAAGCCAGTGGATCTTAGCTTGCTGGGTTCCTTGAGGTGGGATCCGCTGAGCTAAACCACTTGGCTCCCTGGCCACAGCCCCCTTTCCAGGGGAGTGAATGGTTCTGTCTCACTGGTGTTCCAGGTGCCACTGGGGTATGAAAAAAAACTCCTGCAGCTAGCTTTTTGTGTGCCTAGATGGTAGCCCAGTTTTGTGCTTGAAAAACCCAGGGCCCTGGTGGTGTAGGCACCTGAGGGAATCTCCTGGTCTGCAGGTCTGTGGGAAAAGCATAGTATCTGGGCCGGAATGCACCATTCCTTACGGTACAGTCCATCACAGCTTCCCTTGTCTAGGGGAGGGAGTTCCCTGACCCCTTGCACTTCCTGGGTGAGGCGACACCCCACCCTGCTTCAGCTTGCCCTGCATAGGCTGCATCCACTGTCTAACCAGTCCCAATGAGATGAGCCAGGTACCTCAGTTGGAAATGCAGAAATCACCCATCTTCTGTGTTGATCTCACTGGGAGCTGCAGGCTAGAGCTCTTCCTATTTGGCCACCTTGCCAGCCATCTCTGATCTCATTCTTTTTTATGGCTGCATAAAATTCCATGGTATGTATGTACCACATTTACTTTATTCAGTCTACCATTGATGGGCATTTAGGTTGATTCCATGACTTTGCTTTTGTTTATAATACTGAAGTGAACATATAAGTACACGTGTCTTTACGATAAAATGATTTGTATTCCTTTGGGGATATACCAAATAATGGGATTGCTGGGTCAAATGATATTTATATTTTAAGTTTTTTGAGAAATCGCCACACCACTTTCCACAATGGTTGAACTAATTTACATTCCCAGTGGTATATAAGCATTCCCTTTCTCCACAACCTCACCAGCAGCTATTATTTTTTGACTTTTTAGTAATAGCCATTCTGATTGGTGTGAGATGGTATCTCATTGTGGTTTTGATTTGCATTTCTCTAATGATCGGTGATGTTGAGCTTTCTTTCATATGCTCATTGGCTGCATGTATGTCTTTTTAAAAGTGTCTGTTCATGTCCTTTGCCCACCTGTTAATGGGGCTGTTTGGTTTTTTCTTGTAAATTTGTTTAAGTTCCTTATAGATGTTGGATATTAGATCTTTGTCAGATGCTTAGTTTGTAAAAATTTTCTCCCATTCTGTAGGTTGTCTGTTTACACTGTTTATAGTTTCTTTTGCTGTGCTCTTTAGTTTAATTAGATCCTATTTGTCAATTTTTGCTTTTGTTGCAGTTGCTTTTGTTGTCTTTGTTATGAAATCTTTGCTTATTCCTTATTCCTATGTCCAGAATGGTGTTGCCTAGGTTGTCTTCCAGGGTTTTTATAGTTTTGGGTTTAATATTTAAGTCTTTAATCCATCTTGACTTAATTTTTGTAAGAGACTTCTTTTTCTTAAGGTTTTAGATCTAATGTGGTTTTAGACCACATTTTCTTTATCTACTCATTGATTGATGGGCATTTGAATTGGTTCCATGATTTTGCAATTGTGAATTGTGCTGCTATAAACATGCGTGTGCACGTGTCTTTTTCAAATAATGACTTCTTTTCCTCTGGGTAGATACCCAGTAGTGGGATTGCTGGATCAAATGGTAGTTCTACTCTTGGTTCTTTAAGGAATCTCCACACTGTTTTCCATAGTGGCTGTATTAGTTTACAGTCCTACCAGCAGTGTAGAAGTGTACCTTGTTCACTGCATCCATGCCAACATCTACTATTTTTTGATTATGGCCATCTTTGCATGAGTAAGATGGTATCACATTGTGGTTTTGATTTGCATTTCCCTTATTAGTGATGTTGAGCGTTTTTTCATATGATTATTGGCCATTTGTATACCTTATTTTGAGAATTGTCTATTCATGTCCTTAGCCCACTTTTTGATGAGATTGTTTGTTTTTTTTCTTACTGATTTGTTTGAGTTCGTTGTAGGAAAAACCCTTCTAGACATTGGCTTAGGCAAGGATTTCTTGACCAAGAACCCAAAAGCAAATGCAATAAAAGCAAAGATAAATAGCTTGGACCTAATTAAACTAAAGAGCTTTTGCACAGCAAAAGGAAGTCAGCAGAGTAAACAGGCAACCCACAGAGTGGGACAAAATCTTCACAATATACATATCTGACAAAGAACTAATATCCAGAATCTAGACAACAAGTGCCCTATTCCTGAGTGGTAGAATTATGTCTGAGATGGTTTTAGATCTAAACCTTAACTTGTAGGTGTGAATTGGGTAATACATATGTTATTTGGTCTTTCCTGTTATGTTTCTCTTTTTACCTACAGTATTCCCCCAGGCCCCCTGACACTTATCTGTAATACCTTGTAGTTTAATATTTAGGTAGTTGCTAGGCCTAGCTGTCTCCATCTTGAGTTAATTTTTGTTAGAAACTTCTTGGTAATAAAGAGAAAGCATGTATCACTAACGTTTTTCAACAGATGGATAAACCAACACCCAAAGAATGCGTGGACATTCTCAAAAGCACCTTGGTAATTAGGATTCGACACTATTTTGTCACTGATACAAGGGTAGATTTGTGAGTGTGCTAGTTATTGCAAGTAACTAACTGCAGCAGTTTATCCAGTATTTCTTTCTTTCCTTTTTTTCTTTTTTACAGTTCAGAAGTCTTGAAAAAGCCTACTGTACTGTGACTTGCATAGAATTCACTGTGTAGGATACCTTCTTTCTTGAATTTAGTTTACTTTGTCATTGGAAGAGGGAAGTTTGCTTATAGAAGTTATGGCTTCTTGCCTGGAAATAGTCTGTTGGTAAAATGAAAAATTTACACACGGGAAGTTTCCAAGCTTCACTACCTAGCCCCTCCAAGCTACCTCAAGAATATGTTTAGTGGAACAATGGCAGATGAGAAATGTGCTTGACTAAGAATGGCCCCAGTGTGGGAGGCACTCCAGAGCCTGAAGTCTTTCCCTCATTAGCGTAACGCAATGGACTGAAGGTATAGTCCCCCATGGGTTCTCCATCTAGCTGAGCTTATTCCGGCCAGGAGAAAGTGGCCTACTTATTATGGTGGTTGACAGAATCGAAGCAAGAGAGAGAGAGAATGTAGGACAATTTCTCTCCATAACAAATCTCTCTGAAAGTGGAAAATGGACAGCAGGTGATGCCATCAAAACAGGCTTTGGCTTTCAAAGCTAGCCCTTCATCTCCTGGCCCAATATCTTCTTTTTTCCCTTCTGTCATGCTTCCCTTGATATTTTCACTAGGAGCAGAACAAGGTATGTCTCTGTAGGATCCCAATTACCCTTGCCTGTAGCTTGAATATAGGCAGGCTGAGTTTGGGACAGGGAAGTTCAAGGATCTGAGAGCTTTGATAAAAATTTTTAATAGAGTCAAAGCTCTAATATTAATTCTAGTAATTTCAAATTTGCCATAATTCAGAGGGCTGACCTAAAAGTTACCTTTGTTCAGAAAAGGTCTTCAAAAAGAACTATTAGAGAAACAGTTAAACATACACAGAAATAGAATAGTATAATGAACCTCCATACACCCATCATCCAACTTCAACATTTGTTACCATTTTGCCAATATTAGCAAAGCTTTTCTTCATTGGAATTTTAATCTTGGTCTCCCATAGGACTGTTTGGTGCCTTTACATTTTTAAACTATTTTAGTTTAGAAACTCCCCTTCAATTTGTAATTGACTTACCAATTACAAATAATTCCAATTATTCATTAAATAGGTCTCTTAGGGACATTCTGGGACAATACTTCCTTAAAGCATTTTGAGTCCAGTTTGAGTTGTTTTTATTTGAGAGTAATAAAACTTGTTTCTTTTAAATTGTCTTATGATTTGGATTTTTCCTTGGTTGACACTGACCTCATCTTTACCATCTTCTCTAGGTAATATCAATTACCAAAGAGAGCTGATAAATTCAGGAAGAAAAGGTGTGTAGGCCTGAGTTTTGCATAATAGCTGAATTCTTCCCACTGAGGCATAATCACTTAAGGCCAGTATTTCAGGCTGCATCCCAGGAAACCATTGGCCTGTTTTGTTCATGCAGAGTCAGAAAAGAGTATGAATGGGGCATAAATGAGATGGTGATTGTCCATTAGCCCTCCAAGAAAGAACTGAGTCATACTGTCCAAAGGGCATTAAATCAATCTGGATTGTTGGAGTAGATGATTCACCTCTAAGCTGCTTGGATTAACAACATTATTATTTCTCTACCATCAACCAGGCTTATTCTGCTTTGTGTAAAGCAGGACAAATGTGCTTGAAAGCACTTGAGAGTGCTTATAGCTTTCCAGGCTCCTAAAAATGGATGCACAACCTTGTGTAAGTGGTCTATCTGAGCCTATCGCTGGTGCTTCAAAGTCTTTAACTTCTAGCCTGTAGAAGAGAAAATATGACCTCCTATCTTTTGCTTCATTAGCATACTGGCATAAATAAGCTCAAACAGCAAAGCATTTTATCAAGTCATTTGACTTTTCTAGAATTCCACTCACTTTCGTGTAAGTAAGGCTGTGGTATCACATTTCTAATGGCCTTTAAGCCTGAATAAGGATGAGAGTACTGTAATATCCTTCATCTGTATTGAAAAAAGAACTTTGGGTTAATCATAACACTTCACTGTGAAGCCCATCTACCAATCTCAGGGGAAAGTCTGCTTCCTGCAAGCCCTGGGTATCATGGGATATATAATTGGAGTCTTTGGGGGTCTGAGTTGATGTGGCTGCAAATCAATTAAGCTTAGCACTTTCAAAATAATTTTTCTCATCTAGGTGAAAAAGAATCCCAAGTGCAATTGGAGTTTCAAGGCAAAAGCATCTGTGTAAATTGTGTCCTAAAGGGTCCTATAAGACCTTGGTTTTGTGGAGACAAATTATTCTCTCATTGCTCCCTACCCTCTCATCTTTTCCCTTGTTTGATACTGGCTGAATTTGGAAGTAGGACAGGGTATCAATAAGAGATCTGTAATTCTTCTGGTTGAATGTGTAACTCTTGAGATAAGAGCAATACTCAACTGGGATTCTTGCAAAGTTTTTTTTAGAAGAGTTTGACTAGTGATAACTGTTGGTTTTAAAGCCATGTTTGACAGAATTTATCTGTTTAGATTTCTCTGGGGCTCCATCATTTCAATGTGGCAATTGTTCTGTGTCTTAGAAATATAATTCTAGGTATCCAGGCCTAGGCATTTTTTATTTCAGGGACTGAAAAGGGAAAGAGGAGAAATATTGATGCAATGGTCCTGCACTTTCATTTTCCAGGTCTGAGATTCTCCTCTGGTTTCTTCTCTCCATTTTCTGACAACCTCCAAAGAGTGGCTGGGGCTGACAGGAGGAGGATCAGGCTATTCCTCATCACTGCACTATTTTGTTTGCCCGCTGCAAGAGCTGTCTGTTGCCCACAGGGTGCCTTCTACTTCTCTCCCACTGCTGTCCCTGATGAGTCAACATTTCCCTATTCATTCCATTGTGAGATACTGCCTCTCTGAAGTAAGAGAAGCACTTGGGAATTGTACTTGTTAATTCCTCTGGAGGAACTCAGTGCATCAGTGTGCATTTGCTGCTGCATGGGCAATACAACCAGGAGGATAGTCCTAAAAGAAGGACTGCTTCTCTTAACTTTAGGGCCTCTCTCATTCCTTATATGCCATGCTATAGTGTAAGTAAATAGGGTTGCTCTCAAAGAGAGCAATCCAATGTCGTCGTTTTGTTTTTCCTCCAAGCTGGAGGTATTGGTGGTTGTTAATTTGAGAAGGAGTGGGAGTAGGGTGGAAGGGAAAAGATGAAGGAGGAATGTAAGGAAATCTGAAAGTTCCTTTAATGAAATCTAACCCATTTATTTTTCAGAGTTAGCAATGGAGGGAGGATTTCCATGTGGGGTGGGAGAACCAGCTTAGATCTTAGAGCTCTCAATTTTCTTTCTCTTAGTAGATCTTTTACGCTCTTAATGGGCCTGCTACTCCTATACTGGCATGATTACTATGTTTTCAAAAGTAGTTGAGAAGCCTGTATTACAGTTCCAATCCTCTCACTGAGAACCTGTCGGGACTTGAGCGGTTCCCTTTTCCTCAGTTTGCTCATCTGTAAAATTAAGGAGTTGGCATAAATTATAGATTTCTAAGACTCCTTCAAGCTCTCTGGCTCTCCGGCTTTCTGGATCTAAATTCATGAGTCTTCTTCATGTCCAGTGGAAGGCATGATTGAGTCCCCGAGAGACTAGTCCAACAGGTATTCGGTACCTGTATTGACACAAACAATGAGTCTTTTTGAGCTTTTTTTGCCTATGAGCTGTAAGATACAGCAAACAGAACTAATTATTTTAGACCCCTAACCATAAACTTAGTTTGCTAAATGAAGAACAAATAACCCAGTTTTAAAGGAAAAGGAAAAAGCATTTGGAGCTTAATGGTGTGGATTAGATTTCTTAGGGAATGGCATTCGAAGGGGAATGTCTAAGTCCAACACCATTGAGATGAACAGGAATTGAGAAGTCACTGTGATTTCCTTCTGAGACTGAATAGCATCATCTCTAGGAAGTCTTGGGAAGAGGGAGTCCTCATCCTGGGCATGTTGAGGCATTTCCATGTGATGCTGCTTGTTCTGTTGTAGTTGCAGTGTAAATGGAGTCGAGTTAGGAGAGATAGGCTGGGCGACATTCAGAGACAGCAGCTTCCTTTGTGCTCCTATAGCACATATTCTGTTTAGCACATTTCCCACTGCCTTAGGGTTATTGGGTGGATGTGTGTCTCTCTTGTGTCCCCCATAAGCTCTTAGAGAGTTTCTAGAATAGGAGCAAGTGTCTCAGGCATCTCTGTTAACTCCAGCATCTAGCACAGGGCCTGGCAAACAGTGGGTGTTCAATGAATCTCTTCAAAAAACCTATTCTGAGTTTCCAAACTGGGTTGGGGTCTTTCTTCTCTACTCCCATAGCACCCAACATTTCCTTTCATGAATCACAGTGCAGAGTACTGATTACACTGTATTCTACCTGCCAAGTGACTTGTATCTCTGCTGTAACACCCTTAAGGGTAGGGACTGTATGGTTGTTTTCTGATGCAGTGACCACACAAAGGAAGTACAAAATAAATATTTGCTTGATGGATGTATGGAAGACTTTATTGTTGCAAAGATTCAAATATTATGTCACAATCTCCTACCTACGGCCTCATGGGGCTCCTTAGAAATGTACTTCCCCCAGCATTTGGATAAATATTTTGTCTTTGTCATACTTTCCATCTCTATTATTTGAGAACCTAATATATGCCTACACTATACAGAGATAAATTGGACAGATCCTTCCTTGTCAGGAAAGCTTTTGTTGATGAGGAACCTTCAGAACTAAAACAATGTGACTATGAAACAAGAGCAAAATCTTAGAGCATATATGGGAACTTCAATTCTAAATCAAATAGTTTAATGCTACACACTTGAGACTTTCCTCTTCTCCATTCTTTTCTCCATGTACCCCATTCTTGACTATTTTTATATATCTGGCTATCTTCTATGTGTCTTCAGCCTTCATATTAAAGGCTGCAGTGTTGCAGCCTCTAGGTACTTTAAAAATTTATATTTCCATAGGTTATTGGGGAGCAGGTGGCGTTTGATTACATGAGTAAGTTCTTTAGTGGTGATTTGTGAGATTTTGGTGCACCCACCACCTGAGCAGTATACACTGCACCCTATTTGCAGTCTTTTATTCCCCACTCCCTTCCCGTCATTTCTGCCTGAGTCCCCAAAGTCCATTGTGTCATTCTTATGCCTTTGCATCCTCATAGCTTAGCTCCCACTTACGAGTGAGAACATACAATGTTTGGTTTTCCATTCCAGAGTTACTGCACTTAAAATAATAGACTCCAATCTTATCCAGGTTGCTGCGAATGCCATTAACTCATTCCTTTTCATGGATGAGTAGTATTCTGTTGTACATACCACAGTTTCTTCTTCTTTTTTTTTTTATGGTGTTAGATAGCAACTTTTATGAAGTAGCAGTGTACAGCAGCAGCAGAGGTACTGCTCCTTGCAGAGCAGGGCTAACCCATAGGTAGTGTGCCCAGATTAGCAACTCAGGGGCAGTTCTGCATTCATATTTATACCCACTTTTATTTTATTTATTATTTATTTATTTTAAGATGGGGTTTCACCATGTTGGCCAGGTTGGTCTCAAACTCCTGACCTCAAGTGATCTGCCCACCTCAGCCTCCCACAGTGCTGACATTATAGACGTGAGACATTGTACCTTCTCCTCGACTTTTAATTACATGCAAGTTAAGGGGCATGTAATTTCTACTTTTCTAACTTCTAAATTTCTAATTTTCTAGAAATTTAGAAATTTCTAGAAAAGGGGTGGTAACTTCTGGGTGTTGCCACAGTGATGGTAAAGTGTCATGGCATTGGTGGGCATGTCTGTTGTCTGTGTTTTTTTTTATTATTATACTTTAAGTTCTGGGATACATGTGCAGAAAGACCACAGTTTTTTTTATCCATTTGTTGATTGATGGGCATTTGGGTTGGTTCCACTTTTTGCAATTGTGAATTGTGCTGCTATAAACATGCGTGTGCAAGTGTCTTCTTCACGTAATGACTCCTTTTCCTTTGGGTAGATACCCAGTAGTGGCATTGCTGGATCAAATGGTAGTTCTAATTTTAGTTCTCTAAGGAATCTCCACATTGTTTTCCATAGTGGTTGTACTAGTTTACATTTCCACCAGCAGTGTAGAAGTGTTCCCTGTTCACCACATCCACAGCAACATCTACTGTTTTTTGATTTTTTGATTTTTTGATTATGGGCATTCTTGTAGGAGTAAGGTAATATCACACTGTGGTTTCGATTTGCATTTCCCTGATCATTAGTGATGTTGAGCATTTTTTCATATGATTATTGGTCATTTGCATATCTTCTTCTGAGAATTGTCTATTCATGTCCTTAGCCTACTTTTTGATGGGATTGTTTGTTTATTTTCCTACTAATTTATTTGAGTTCCTTGTAGATTCCGGATATTAGTCCTTTGTCAGATGTATAGATTGTGTAGATTTTCTGCCACTCAGTGGGTTGTCTGTTTACTCTGCTGACTGTTCCTTTTGCTGTGCAAAAGCTCTTTAGTTTAATTAAGTCCTAGCAATTTATCTTTGTTTTTATTGCATTTGCTTTTGGGTTCTTGGCCATGAAATCCTAACCTAAGCCAATGTCTAGAAAGGTTTTTCCAATGTTATCTTCCAGAATTTTTAGTTTCAGGTCTCAGAATTAAGTCCTTGATCCATCTTGAGTTGATTTTTTTTCTTTTTTGAGACAGACTCTCGGTTTGTCACCCAGACTGGAGTGCAGTGGCACATTCTTGGCTCAATGCAACCTCCTCCCAGGCTCAAGCAATCCTCCTGCCTCAGCCTCCCAAGTAGCTAGGATTACAGGTGTCTGCCACTGCACCTGGCTAATTTTTGTATTTTTGGTAGAGACAGGGTTTCACCATGTTGGCCAGTCTGGTCTTGAACTCCTGACCTCAGGTGATCCACCCCCCTTGGCCTCCCAAAGTGCTGGGATTACAGGTGTGAGACACCAAAGTTGATTTTTGTGTAAGGTGAGAGATGAGGATCCAGTTTCATTCTCTTACATGTGGCTAACCAATTATCCCAGCACCATTTGTTGAAAAGCATGTCCTTTCCCCTCTTTATGTTTTTGTTTGCTTTGCCAAAGATCAGTTGGCTGTAAGTATTTGAGTTTATTTCTGGGTTCTGTATTCTGTTCCATTGGTCTATGTGCCTTTTTTTTT